>NC_143147.1:64386343-64537637 GCF_059928025.1 Delphinapterus leucas | reverse complement strand
CTTCAGTGCTGCCCTGAATCCAAGGCCCACACCCCGAGGCCCCTGGTACTCTGTGAGGTGGAGGGTCCTCACTGGACCAGTCCTGGGGTGTGACTCTGGCCGCGGTTCATGGCTGCTTCATCACAAAGCCTGGCCCTCCCTGCATCCTCTCACCCAATTTCTTTGCCACTTAAACCAGCCAGAATCATCAGTGTTGTACCTAGAACGCTCATGGATGTAACCAACACTGGCCCAGGCAGTCGGTATTCTACCCACGTGATCTCCTTAACCCCACCCCCCCTCCACAGGCCTTTGAGGAAGGCAGCTTTAATTGCCACAAAACTGAGGTTCAGAGAGGTTGTGTAATTTTGCCCAGGTCACAGAGCTTTTGGTGGATCTCTGATGCAAACTGAAGTCTTGGTGACTCGGAGTCTGCGTTTCTAGCTGCCACGATTTCCGTTTTCTCCCTGGATTCTTTGCCCACCACATTAATTATACCAACGAGCAAAGAAGAAGGAGAAAATCCACCGTGCAGAGTTGGGCCTGGGAGCCAAATGGTTTCTGAGCTAAATGCTTTCCTCCAAGCCTT
The DNA here is from genome assembly GCF_059928025.1 of Delphinapterus leucas. Lineage (NCBI taxonomy): Eukaryota > Metazoa > Chordata > Mammalia > Artiodactyla > Monodontidae > Delphinapterus > Delphinapterus leucas. Next base: position 64,537,069 of record NC_143147.1, on the reverse strand, counting down.
CAAGGAGGTGTCGGCAGCTCTTTAACTCCAGTTGTGGCGAGAACGCAGCCCTAATGTATATTCACAAGCCGGAGAGAAAAAGCCGCAGGGGGCCCGGGCATTCATCCCAGTGCTGGCGGTCCACATGGCATCCGATAAACTGCTTTAACACAGAGGCGCATTAATGCTGGAGGTGCTGGGACTGAGCCCCAAATCCCCGGCCGGGGGCAGGTTTTATTGTCCGCCCTTACACCCCAACGGCCACTTCAATATTTCGTGGCCACCTCAGTGGCTGGTGACAGATAAACAAGTGAGTCGGCCCCGAGCTACAGGACTCGTGCCCCAAGAAAAGACAGAATTTAAGGAATCAGAGCCCTCTGCCCCCACTCCGTCTCCCTCCTCACACCCAAGGTGGGTGAGTTGAAATCCTCTTCTCTGGTGAGGGTGAGACGAGACAGTCATTTTTCTGGCATTGATCCTTGGGTTTTTCATTTGCCAGTCGCGTTGCCGGGAGAGGCTGGAGCGAAGCGTGAGTAGGATGAATCTGGAAGGCCTTCCCCTGACACTGCCCGGGGAGCCAAGCCAGTGAGGTGCAAAAGCACAGGGCCTGGATGCAGGGGGCTGTGTGGCCAAGCTGGGGGCAGCTAGGTGCCGGGTTTGTTAGTTTTACAGGTCACTGGAGCCCCGGGTAGACTGCGGGTCCATGTCCGGCGCCATGTGGCTGGAGCAAAGCTACAGGATCGAGGGCAGCACATCGAGAGCACTTGGTATTCTAGGAACGGGCCTCCCAAGCCCAGCCTGGCCACCCCCCGGCTTTCCCTCCCTGCTGCCCCCTCCTCCCTGCCAGCCTCTGACCCTTCTGTGCTCCATGCTCCCCTTGGCCTCTCTCTTCTGATCTCTGACCTCTGACCTTCCTCACTGCTTCTGATCTCTGACCTCTGACCTTCCTCACTGCCATTGGCTGCAGTTTGATTGTCCTTCTCGCAGACGCCTCCTCTCTGGTCGCTGGACCCCCGCCTCCCCCCCCCCGCCCCCAGAGATCTGCTCCCAGGACCCAGCTGCCACGTGCACCTCCTGAGCAAGCCTTGCAGCTGCCGTCCCCCTAGTCCTGTCTCCTGCAAAACGCGCTTCGGAATCCAGCCGGAGCACCTTTGGTCTCTGCTACTTTGCAGCAGCGAGCCCCGGGCAGGTCGCGTCCTCTGAGCCTAGACTTTGCGGACGGGGCGGTGAACGGCAGCCACCTTGCGGAGCTGTAATGAGGTCAAATGAAATCATGGTCACGGAGGAAAATGTAGAGCTTTTGAGGTCAGAGGGATGGAGACTGGGAAGAGACGGGAAGGAGAGAAATCAAAAGAGCCAGCAAGACAGAGAGAGGAGGCCTGAGCTCCACCAGGGACAAAATGACTGATGGAGACCGACACTGTCGTGTTGGCCCAAGAACTTTGTGACCAGGAAGTTGCAGAGCTGTTTGCAGCGCTGCTTGATTTCTCTGCAAAACCCCAATGGCTTTGAGAACCTGAAGGAGGGGGAGGAAGGGTGGCTTTGTTTTATTTGATGGAGATTCAGAAAGGACCTGCCTGGTCCGGGACGACGTGCACGGGACGTAGGTGGGTCTTCAGTCCAGAAGTGAAGTCAGACCCACTGAAAGAGGATTCCAGAGCCAGACGGAGCCACGAGGGTGTGGCTGTGGCCTCCCTGGGGTATAAAAGAGGCGCAGGCCACTTCCTCTAGATTTCAAGAATCCATCTGACATCTGCTTCTTTGTCTGCTCCGCTTGACCCCTGGTGAATCCTGAGGGCTCCCAGATGCTGACTCAGTCCCCCTTCCTCCCTAAAATTCAGTGCAAATGGTCCCAGGCACAGACCCGAACGCCCTTCTGGGGAGAGCGTACATGCCCCTGAATTAGGCCGGGGTAGGGGTGGGGGGAGGCTGACCGCAAAGGACCAGCTGCCTGGGATTCATGACCCCGGGCCCCCTCCCTGACCCAGGTCGAGAGCCATGTGTAAGTCAGTTAAATAGACAACACAGGCCTGGAACGGAAAGACTGTTACTGCACCTGCTAACAGACAATGACAGTACCAACCGCATGGCCACTTCCAAATTAGATGCTGAGAAGTCATTAGTTAAACGTGTCAAATCAGTCGAGGGGTGCTGGGCTCTGGCCAGTGGAGAGGCGCCCCACGGACCTGGTGTGACCCACTGTGGTCTGAGGAGGGTCAGTGGAGAAGCCGGGGAGACCCCCCTCCTCCCCCAGTACCCACACCAGGATGTGCTGTCCCACGAGGCTCACGAGGCCTCGTCCATCCTGTCCTCCCTCCTTGGCTTTTCTGCCAGCTCCCAGTGCCAGCCCACTGCTCCAAATCCCACCACATTCCCCCGCTCGGCTTACCCTGTGCAGGTTAGCTAACCTCTTTATGCCTCAGTTTTCTCATCTCTAACATGGGGACAGTAGCACCACCTGCTGCATGGACCTGAGGGGAAGATGAAATGAATTCATTTACGGAAAGTGCTTGGAATCATACCTGGAAGAGAGCTCTGGACAGGTAAGGTGTTATGATTCATCCCCACCGACCTCTCTGAGACCACCCCTGCCACAAATAAGGCCAGGCTGCTGCCCACGGGTGGGGAGGAAACATTCTGTTTTCGGTCTTAGTGCCTCCTCTGAGTTGCTGTGGCGGCAGTCTGGAACCTTAGCTTTCCCTTCCTATACTGGTGGCATCATGACCACAAGCAAGAAGTGGGCATAAAAGAGCTTCATGTTCTTTAGGGGGAAAAAGAAGAACCAAAGTCAGCTCTCTGCTATCCACCCTCCAGGACGGAATCAAAGTAGCAGAAAATGCAGGAAGGGGCAGAGGGTAGCTCAGCACCGCCTTCCAGCCTCTGTGCAGGTGAAGGACACTTCATTCCACCCTCCACATGGACATATTTTTTCTACCTTTCACAGACTTTGGAGAACTTCCCTCCGAATCCATCAGGGTTCTGGTTGCAAGCAACAGAAACCTAGACTCAGGGAATGTTCTGGAAGGGTATTGGGGTGCACAGCATCACTGAGAGGATGAGGAGATACCTAGGAAGTAAGGAGCAAGGGGGTCCTGGAAGCTGGGCAGCAGGATCTGGTTGGTTGTGACACTTTTGTCACTATGGTCACTGGCCATGTCTCCTCCCCAAGAGGCCACACCAAAAATATTCTAACTGTCCTTGTGTCTTTTACTACATACTCCGAAGTCAAAGCGGAGTGTATGATTGGCCAAGCCAAGTCACCTGACTGGACGCTGGCTGTCAAGATTGGCTAATCCAGGTCACCTGACTGGGCTCCGGATGTTGGGTTTGGCCAAGCCAGGTCATCTGACTGACGTTGGCTATCAGGGAGAAGCGGGGAGGCGGGGGAGCCGGGGGGGGGTTCCGTTGTTTTGGGCTGAGGAATGGATGGAGCAGAGCTGTATCTTGCAACACTGCCCACAGTGGCAGGCTACCCTAGATATATAAAGTGGGCAGCTCATCGAAGCTTTTCCCCTTACCCCCTCCGCTGCTGACCTGCTGGTCTGGCCAAGGTCAGTGCCTTATTAGCAACGTCCCAAGTCCTTCACTTTAAGGCAGACAAACTGGAAACCTCCCTGGGGTGGGAGGATGGCAGGATGGGCTCTATTACAGAGCAATATTCTGAAGGAGAAGGGAGCCATTTGGACGGGAAGATGGAGCCGGTGAATTTGTCTTGTCTCCTTGTACCGGGAGAGAGATTGATTTTGTTCACGAATGCTCTCGGTGATCCTGAGTGCCAAAGCAGGCTGCAAGTGGCTACTAGTGAGTTCCTTTGACCTTCCCTCTGCCCACCACCACTGCCACCGCCCTAACCAGACCCTGCCCCTTTCTTCCCTACTTTATCAACTTGATGTATTTCATGTAGAGAATCCTAGGGAAAGTGACAGTGAGAGCCAGGGCCAAAGTCTCTGGACGTGGTGGGGACCTCAGCGTCCCCAGACCTTACCCAGCCCTTTGAAACAACTTTCCATCTGTCACTCAGCCCCACTCTGGGGGCCCCATCCCTGCATCCTAGGCAGTGTCCTCGTGCACTCAGCACTGGGCCTTCCTGGTGTGGCCTCGGGCCTCTGAACTCTCCCCCATGACGGAAACCTGAGTCTCCCCACCACAGCCCAAACCCGTCACAGCCTCTCGTGTCCCCACTGACTGATGAGAATAATTGTGCCTGCCCGTCCTCCACAGACCCTCTCCGTGTGGATCTGTAGACAATGGATTTCAAATTGATTTAAAGCCTGTGTCGTGCTGGCCTAAAGAAAAATCCCCACAGAAATTAGCTAGTTTAACATTTGGGGGATGCTAGGCAGAACTCTGGCTACACAATTACGGAGGATGTGCCTTTTCCCCGGGAGGAGGGTGGAAGCACAGAGGTGCCTAGGAAGTGCGGACATCCTCCCCTGAGAAGGCAGAGCCACCGCTCCCGTGTAAATTGCCCAAGGACGCCAGGGCATCCCTGGCACTGGCCTCCAAATCTACATCTTCCAAGACACAGTAAAGCTGGCTCAGCTGAGGATTTGCTGTTTTGCTCATTCACGCCTTCATCCATCAAGCCAGACGAGTGCACAGCGTGTGCTTTAGTCTAGACCCTCGTCATCTGTTGCCGGAATTGTTTTACCAGCTGCCTGAATGATCTTCCTGTGTCCGGTCTCTTCCTCAACCCATCCCCCCCCACACACACTGGCACAGGGCAATCTCGGGGAAGCAAAACAAGTCACCCTCCCGAAGAAAGTCCTGGACTGTCCCCACGGTGCCTGCAGGATACGGATCCTTGCTCCCAGTAAGGCTGGAAAAGCTCTTCTCCTCCTGGCACAGCTGAGGTCCCCAGCGCATCTTCCATACATACTCCACAGCTCTTGGATATGGTGATTGAGCCACACTGATGTCTCCTACTACCAAAACAGCTGTTCCCTCTGCCTGGAGCACCCCTCTCTCTCTCCAGAGCTTCTGCCCGATTTACTTCCCCCCCAAAACCCTGTGGGCATCGCCACGTCCTTGGGGCCTCCTTTGGAAGGGATCACACCCGCTCCTCCGTATGATTTCCATACCTTCCTACACATTCGGTCCATGCGTGTTTGCATTAACTTGCATCTAAGTGCCACGTGGTAAGCCCTTGACAGGCGAGGGCTGATATTGGCAAGGCCCTGCCCAGCACAGTGCCTGGCTCATGGCTGATGACCAGATGTAGTGTTGAGCCACAGGCAGCAAACTATGGATGGAGATGCATAGACACAGCCTTGCCCCTAAGGGGCTCCCCTTCTCCTGGGAGAGGAGCCCTTCTACTCACTGTCTCCCCAATTTACCAAGTGGCCCTGGGGAGTGTCAGTTTTGTTGGTTGTCCACCAACATTGATTTCTTCAGTACTTGTTTTGGTGGGGACTTTATTAATCACCACTTTGTTAATCCAATGGTTCGCAGCATCACCTGGGAACTTGTTAGAAATGCCAATTCTTAAGACTTCTCCCAGACCCATTGAATGAAAGACTTAGGGTGGTGCCCCATGGCTATGTTTAACAAGTCCTCCAGGGAATGCCAATGAGCACTCGAGCACACAGCCCCCCCTAGAGGAATTACTATACCAATTTGCAGGGGAGGAAATTGAGGCTCAGCCATGTAGAGGGACCCTCCAGGATCCCACAAGGAGGTCATATCTTGATTGGAGCGTGTGGCAGGCTGAAAAAAAAGCCCCCCAAAATAGCCACGCCAAATTTGGACCTGCCAATGTGATCTTATTTGGGAAAAAAAAGCCTTTGCAGATGAGGTTAGGTTGAAGATTTTGAGGCAGGGTTAGCTTGGATTATCTGGGGGTGTACCCTACATGCCATTGCAACTGTCCTTGTAAGAAAATGGCAGAAGGAGCTTTGACATCCACAGGGAAGAGGAGGTGAACATGAAGACAAGGCAGCGATTGGAGTGACGCGGCCACAAGCCAAGGAATGTTAGGAGCCACCAGAAGCTGGACGAGGCCAGGAGGGAATCTTCCCTAGAGCTTCCCAAGGGAGCACGGCTCTGTCAACGTCTTTCCCCCAGAACAAAAAGAGAGTCAAATTCCTGTTGCTTTTAGCCACCAAATTTCTGGTACTTTATTACAGCAGCCCTGGGAAACTAATGCAGACAGTCATAGAGGCTGGGGCTGCTCTCGGGGATTCGCTCAGACTCCGATGAAAGAGTCAGATGCTTGGTAATTATCACAGGGGGTTAGCTTTTCTCTCGGGCATCTTTTGAACCCGGAGTGGGGGTCTACCTATTCCTACCGGAGAATAATTTCCCTGAGGGCTGGAAGTGGGTCCTGCTTGTCTTTTTATCCCCAGACTTTTATTAAATGGTTGATTAAATGAACATTGGCATCTTGGGGCTCAATCCACAGGAGCTGGCTGGGACTTCAGAGACAATTCCTTTTCAAGGTTAAGGTTCTTGTGCAGGAAGAATATTTCTATGAAAGTTTTCTGAGGCCAGAGAAGGTGGTGAATCATTCCCCCGAGAGAGTTCTTATACATGTTCATTTCTGCAGTAACCCAATGAACGGAGCCGCTGAAGCAGGCTGCACACACTTTAATGTACCTGTGGAGCCCCTGGGGGTCTTGTTAAAAGGCAGACTCGGATTCACCAGGCCTGGGCTGGGCCTGAGAGCCTGCATTCCTAACAAGCTCCCTGGGGATGCCTGGCGTGCTGGTCCATGCACCAGGCTTGCAATCACAAGCCATGAACTGTTGCTTCTGGAAGAGACTCTAAAATCACCTGCTGTGACACCCCCATGACACAGAGAAGGAAATGGAGGCCAAGGAGGGGCAGAGGCTCGTCCAAGGTCACAGACCTAGGAATCGGTATTGATGCCAACCTAAGTGGTGGGCCCTGGCTTGTCAAGGTGAGAAAGAGGATGCGGGGCCTTCCCTTTGGGGTAAGAGCACGCCCCCCCAGACCCTCACCCCACTGGCTCTGCTCCTGGTCCGAACCCCCACATTTTTTTTTGGTTTTTTTTGCGGTACGTGGGCCTCTCACTGTTGTGGCCTCTCCCGTTGCGGAGCACAGGCTCTGGACGCGCAGGCTCAGCGGCCGTGGCTTATGGGCCCAGCCGCTCCGCGGCATGTGGGATCCTCCCAGACCGAGGCACGAACCCGTGTCCCCTGTGTCGGCAGGCGGACTCTCAACCACTGCGCCTCCAGGGCAGCCCCCCACTTTTGTTTTTAAAACAAACGTCAGCTGCCAGGCTGATCGATAGCCTGCTCATCTGTGAGGTTTGAGCCTCTCTCCACAGACGTAATCAGGGCTCTGGAGACGTCCTGGCAGCGGCCATGTGGGGAGGGAGCACAGTAATACGTTTAATCAAGAAACAGATGGGGAGCTGATAGAGTGTGTAGAAAAATCAGGTTTCTGTGATAACGTTCTCTTCCCCCACTCAGCCTCTGCAGCCCGCAGCTTCTCCAGCAAGAACTCCTGGCACCAACTCCAGCCCTGCCCTTTCCCAAGATGTTTTTCCTGGGAACCTCAGGGTCCCTGGAGATGTGCGTGCTGCGAGTGGGGTGGAGGCTGCTGCCTGTCGGGTCCATCCCTCCCCTCAGGCTCCCCTGTTCCCCGGCCTCCTCCACGACTCCCCCACTGCCCCAGCTCCCCTCTCCAACCAGAGCCAGCAGAGGCCGGGAAGCCGACGAGCAGACGGCCAAGCACGGAGTCCTCAGCTCGGAAGCCTTCCGAGATGCTGTCAGGCCCGGACTCCCGGGAGCTTGCAGAGAGGAAATGGAGCTCATCTGTCCATTTAACCCCTCGCCCATGGCCAAGTTCACGGCCCCTCGGCCCCTGATTCCATTTCCTTTGGAGGTATCTGGGTCCAATGAGAAGATGTCTGAAGACTCTACAGCAGTGGTTCTCAAGTGAGGTGACAGCCCCCAGGGGACATTTGGCAGAGTCTGGAGACAGTTGTGGTTGTCATGACTCAGGGAGGATGCTCCTGGCACCTAGTGGTGGAGGCCAGGGATGCTGCTAAACATCCTACAACGCCCGGGGCAGCCTCCCCCACGCAGGATGATCCCACCCGAAATGCCGATAGAGCCCGGCTTGAGAAATCCTGCTCTTGACGGAGAGCCAGGTGCCCAGGCTGACCCCCTCCAGGTGGATTCATCTGGCTTTTCCCATCTGCACCCGGTCCTCAAATTAGCGCGTTCACTACCTGCCGAGGTCCTCCCGTACCACGCAGGTGCACACGGGCACACCCGCATACCAAATGATGTGGCGCTAGGTGAGTCCGGACAGGGCTGGGGATTGACTTGGGCAGGATGTTCACCTGGAGGCGGGGTGGGGTGGGGCGTGGCCTCATGTACTGACCGTGATGATGCCGCTCAGCTCAGGCTGCCCCAGCAGTTGTGTGATTTAAACAGTTGGTAGGTAGTAAAGAAATAAATGCATGACATAAATTTCCACTACTTCTTGAAGGCCTGATCTCTTACTTAGTCCCTGGAATCCACCTTACAAGCAGGGATGTGGTGGGCAGGAGCTGGTCACGGTCATTCTCCACCCGGCTCAGCGCCCATGCCCGCAGGCTTTGCTCTGGACCAGACATCTTTCTGTGACCGGCTGGTGGCCAACAGGCCCGGGGGGTGAGTCTGGTCTGTGCCATGTCCCTGAGATCCAACCCTCCCTGACACTGAAGCTATAGGGAGAGCAGAGCCTTTGGGGTCACTGCTCAGAGCTTGGGGTGACCTCCTGTGGCAGTAGCCTTGAGACCGCACTTCTTCCTGCTTGCACTAATCTCCCTAATAAGCTTTGACACTGATATAATGTATTATTGCTAAAAACTGAAACCCTCTTATGTATTGAGAGTTTATTACGTCCCAGCCTCTGAGCTCCATGTGCTGCGTCACTGAACCTTCCCGGCCATCCCGTGATGCTACGTGATCCCCATTTGACTAATGCAGAAACCTCGGCCCAGAGAGGTTACGTAACTGGCTCAAGGTCACAGAGCCAGTAAGTAAGCAGCATACCCAGGACTTGAACCCTTGACTCACTCCAAAAAACATCCTGCTAGCAGCCCTGCTCCCCACTGCCCCTCGCCCCTCAAGGTGGCCATGACACCCAGCGTTACCTAGAAGCTTGTTAGATAGGCAGAGTCCTAGCTCACCGCCAGGTACTGACTTGGAATCAGCACACGCAACTTAAAGGGCCCAGGGGACTCCGCGGTGTGTTCTGGTGACGATTGTGCAGGACAGCGACCGACCACACTGCGCCATCTACCCTCTGCCTGGGCACAGGTGCTGCTTTCCGGGAGGGTGGGGGGCTGGGGTGGAAGTAGGGGGATGAGGATGTGTGTCCCAGGTGTTAAGAAACCCAGCGGAACTGGGTGGGTTCGGTGTGCGTCTGGGCCAATTTGGTCAGGCTTATGGAGTGTTTTACATGCTGACCTCCCGGACTGGACATCACCTGTGTCTGGCCTCGTCCCTGCCTTCTCTCTGGATATTCAAGAAGGCTGGTCTCCCACTTGAGGAATTCCCCTCCTGGGATCCCGCACCCTTTCCCTGACCCCCGAGCATGCAGCTGTTTTGACTGCTTTCTAGGCCCGGGGAGCCCAACCTCCTGTCTTCAAGAACGAGCTTTCCCCAGATCCCCACTTTCTGAGAATTCTCCCAACTGCTTCCTGCATTTTTTTCTTTCCTTGTAACCATCTTCCCCTCGCATTGGAAACCCTTTCATCTTCTGTTTGATCTGGGACTCGGGACTTCTCCTGCGCCTCTGAGGTGCTGTTTCTATTACCAATTAGAATATAAAAGTGCAGCCATTTATCAAAGGTACACATAAAGCAATACACGGGCTGCACTGCAGAGAGGCGTGGGCCGGCAAACCCAGACGCGACCGCTTCCAACACCGCCACTACACATGTCAGGAGGCCGGCAGTCGTGAACAGACATTTCCCTGTAACCCCACGGGCAGGTGGTATTATTTCCATCTCACATCTCAGCTGCACATAGGTAAGTGGCTCCCTCAAGCTCTATGAGTCAGTGTATAGTTACAGCTAGAAAGAGGCAACGGCTGAATTAAACCTCTGTTGCCTACTTTGGCCTGCTTCTTTTTTCACTCTAAGTGGCAAGGATCAGCTGAGAACTCAAGCCCTCTGTGGGGTGCCATAAGTTTCAATGTATCCAGAAAGTTCTGCGAACAGGTTGTTCTAATGAAAGGTTGCATATACTTGAGATTTATTTATCCATTTCAACCATAGATCTGCCCAACTCTGAGACAATGAAACAGATCATTTATAGAGAGGTGACTCCGTCTGATGGAAACTGCTAGAACTCGGGTGGGGTGAGCTGCCACCTGCCTGTTAGTGATGGGAGGCAGAGATCTTCACATCTTTTTTAAAGTTTTCCTACTGCAAAGGGAGTAGATTTATTCTAAATTGTTAGAAGATTATATGAGGATCAGTAAGTCGAATTAACAAGGAGACATTTGGATTTATAATTATAACAGTTAACAATAGTAAGAGCTGGCATTCTTGAGCACTTAGAGTGTTTCAGGCACATGGATTCTTCTCCTCCTACCATTAAGTTTCCACCTTGGTCTAAAGATGAGAACCCGCCAGGCCCTCCCAAAGGGAGTGTGTTGGGGAAACAATTTTCACTTCTCCCTAAAGATCTGATTGGAAGGCACCTGACATCAGCTGGGCCGTGTCCCCCACCAAGAGCCTGATGAGAAGGGCAGGCCCTGGCTTGACTTCCTGTCCCTGCCTGGTCACCACGCTTGGGGCCGGGCCAGGGCCTGGCTTCCCTCGACCAGCTGGAGGCCACCACTCTCTCCTTCCTGGTGCCAGCTCTCCCTCCATCCACGATGGGGTCTGTCAGACAGGCAGCAACACTGCTTGACCAGCCAAGGTCTCCCCCAGGCAGGACCTAAGATCTGGACTTTGAGTAGGCAACCCTAACCTTGGCCCTGGGAGCATCCTCCGGCCAGCTTTCTCAGGAGCCATGGGCACCAGAGCAGAGGGGTCTGCAAGTATTCCCTGTCAAGGTCCAGAGAGTAAAAATTTCAGCTTTGTGCCCCAAACAGTCTCGGTGGCAATGACTCACCTCAGTCATTGGAGCACGAAAGCAGCCACAGACAATGGGAAAATGCGTGGGTATGTTCCACTAAAATGTTATATACAAAAAAAGACAGCAGCAGGGGCTTCCCCGGTGGCGCAGTGGTTGAGAGTCCACCTGCCGATGCAGGGGACATGGGTTCGTGCCCCGGTCCGGGAAGATCCCACATGCCGCGGAGCGGCTGGGCCCGTGAGCCATGGCTGCTGAGCCTGCGCGTCCAGAGCCTGTGCTCCGCAATGGGAGAGGCCACAACGGTGAGAGGCCCGCGTACCTCAAAAAAAAAAAAAAAGGCAATCCAGTCGACCCTTGAACAACACGGGTTTGAATTAGGTGGGTCCACCGATACACAGATTCTTTTTTCAATAACTATAGCATCTGTATTTCATTTTACAGATCTTTAAATTTGGTGAAGTTTGTGTTCGATTAGAGATCACAATATGTGAAAGCAAAAGAAGTAGGGGCTGAGTCCTGATTCTACCCAAACTCTTTCAGCTTCCTGCCCCTGGGTGAGTCATTTATCAATTCCTTTGTTTTTGAGGCAGAGATAGCAGGGCGTGGATTTTTGATGGCATGGAGGTTGGCACCCTAACCCCTGTGTTGTTCAAGGGTCAACTCCATACCCTTAGAATATTGCCAGGCAAAAAACAATCAGGGGAGAAATGCAGCCTGCTGGTGTTATCACAGATTAACTCTCCAGTCAGTACCATGGCCAAGGGGGACAGAGCAAGAGGGAAGTCCTGTCTCTGGGGCCAGGTGCCTGTCCCTTGTTCCCGTCCCCTCCCCTCGTGCCTCTGACACTGCTGGTCCCTCCAGCCCAACACCAGCTAGAGGCCCAGGAAGGAGTAGTCAATCTGTTGAGAGAAATTTCCGCTCAACTTTCCCTTCTTTTCAAGGTCCTCCTTCCAAGGCCGGATTCCAGGACACATGCACTGGCTGTAGCTGTGGGGACACAAAGATGCCCCACCACGGAAGGCTTGGAGCAGGACGTGCAGGCAGCCTCAGCCTCAGGGGCAGACAGCTGATGCCTTGAGGCCACCACCTTCTGGGGCAGCCCTGCATCCAGTGACCAACCAGATGGGGTCTAAAGGCCTGGCCATGTGGGCCCACCTTCTACCTCTGCTCCACTCTGTTTCCTCCCCTCCCTACACAGGGTTGATCCCTAAAACATCATGTACCTCCCCCCTCAGTGCTTCCGCCCCAGAAGCAGCCCCCTCAGCAGCCCACACCCCATCCTTCTGTCTGCACCCCGACCCCCCCGGCTCAGCTCACATCTTACCTGACAGCATCTCTCTTTTCTTTGCCCTTCTCCTTTTCAAACCCCTTCATTTCCCACTGCTGGCTGTCCGAGGAATTGTTTACCACCATAAACCACAATACAATTCCATAAATATGTTATTTATCCTTCCTATTATTATTCCCCATTATTTATTTCTGAAACTCTATTATTAAATTGGTAAATTGTTCGGTGATACACTGGCAATGAAAGACACTATATAAAGGTGAGTTTATTATTATTATTACTCTCGGATTAAAAGGAGGAAGAGGGCTTCCCTGGTGGCACAGTGGTTGAGAATCCGCCTGCCAATGCAGGGGACACGAGTTCCAGCCCTGGTCCGGGAAGATCCCACATGCTGCAGAGCAACTAAGCCTGTGCACTATAACTACTGAGCCTGTGCTCTAGAGCCCGTGAGCCATAACTACTGAGCCCGTGTGCTGCAACTACTGAAACCTGCGCACCTAGAGCCCGCGTTCCGCAACAAGAGGAACCACCACAATGAGAAGCCCGCGCACTGCAAAAAAGAGTAGCCCCCGCTCGCCGCAACTAGAGAAAGCCCGCGCGCAACAACGAAGACCCAACACAGCCAAAAATAAATAAATAAAATAAGTAAATTTATTTTTAAAAATAAATAAATAAATAAAATAAGGAAGAAAAATGAACTGTATTAAATCAAACCGGATTCCCTTTTGCCTGCAGGGGCCCCTGCTTTTAGGTGAAGGACGGCCCCCGGACCTGGGCTGGGTGAAGGCTCTGTCTTCCACGTTGGCAGCTCTCCTGGCTGGTTCCATCACAGCAGCTGTCGGTGACACTTGGGAGAACCACAGATTTGCAGGAGGCTCCGTCACCGGGTGGAGTGTGTTCTGGGCAAAGTGAAAGTGATTCCGTTTGCAATCTTACTTTTCGCCATCAGTCACTGCCAGTGACGTGAAGAGGTAATAGAAGTGCCCAGGAATCCTGCATTTTATTTCCACTTGGCAACGTTTCTCTTGCTGGGGAAACATAAATTCAGCCGATTTTGCAGAATTGGGCTCTCTCCTTGCAGCTCTCCGTACGTACATGATGCAGGGACAGAGGGATGGTTCTGCCCTGCAGTTGGAGATGGTCTCACTGAGGAAGCCTCATCCAGGGAGAGATGTGGGGAAGGAACTGGGGGCCCCATGGAGAGATGCCTGGTCCGTGCACAGGGGTGACAAGTTAGGGAGCTAGGATGGGGAGGCTTTCTTCATCACCTGGCCACATCCACCTTTTAGTGCAGTGGTTCTCAAAGTGTGGTCCCTGGACCAGCAACATCAGTATCACTCAGGTACTTGTTGGAAATGCAAATTCTCAGGCCCTGCCCCAGACCAGCTGAATCAGAAACTCTAGGGGTAGAGTCCAGGGATCTGTTTGAACAGGTCATCCAGGTGATTCCAGTGCACCCCAGAGTGGGAGAATCACTGCTTGAGTACGTTGGACTCAAAATGCCATCCTGTAGCAGCGTCTAACCGGGAGCTTGTTAAGAATGCAGCATCGTAAGTCTCCCCCAGGACCTACTGATTCAGAATCAGCATTTCCGCAAGCTTCCCAGGTGCTTCCTTCACCCATTAAAGTCGAAGAAGCACTGCCTTTGTGTTTTTGCCACTCTCTTCGGGTCTGGTGGGCAGAAGATATAAGCGAGCTTGTGAGAGTGGAGGCAAGGGACCGGAGCTGCGGGGTGATGGGGAAACTTGTGGGACATTTAGGGACGAAGGACCTGGGACAGTTGGTTTTGGGCATCTGGGGGTCAATTAGCTAGGCATGAATCATTCAATCTGACTTGAACTTTCCCCATATCGGAGTTTAAGGCAAAAATCATCTCAACGGGCTGAACCTGGGATGCCTGACTCCTTAGGAACCAAACTGACATCTTGTCATGGTTGTCAAATCCTTATGACAACCCCGCCAAGAGAAAGCACAGCAGAGCATACGCATACGATTTGATTATTTTGTGATAGCCTTCGGGTAATTTTATATACTCTGGGATGTCACAAAATCCCGCCGACTCGTCACCAGGTTGGGATCTGTTGCTATGGAAACCACTGGAAGGAGAGTTGAGACTGGGATTTTGGACCCCGTCCCCCATTCAGACCCACAGTGTGACCTGAGGCAAAGTCACCCCACCTGTCTGTAGCTGACCCCCACTTCTTACAACAGGAAGTGGTCTGTGAGTTGTGGGTGAGTCGGTGTGGTCACAGGGGGAAGGAGGGTCCAGGGCTGCTTATCCCGCCATCTTGTTGGCATCACTTGGCTCCCACTTTTTAAATGTCTGTTCTGTCCAGGTGCAGGAATTCTCACTTCATCGTCTCATGTCTGTCCGGGGAAGTAATTGTCATCAGCCCCATTTTATAGAAGTGAAAAGGAAGGGACAGAGAGACTGGGATCTTGCATAAGGTCACACAGCTCCTGAGTAGCTGAGCCAGGGTTTGAATCCAGCCTGAGAGTTTTCAAAACCCACCGTGGTCCATAAAGAGTGGATCACAGGGAACTCTGCTCAATATTCTGTAACAAGCTAAATGGGAACAGAGCTTGGATAAGAATAGATACATGTATATGTATAACTAAATCACTTTGCTGTACACCTGGGACTAACATAACATTGTTAATCAACTAGACTCAAATAGAAAATAAAAATTAAAAATAATAATAGACAAACAAAAAAGAGCAGATCGGATGACTGCCATTCTCTCCTGCCTCAGTTTGCCCAGGTATGAAATGGGAGAAGCTTGTCCACTTTAGTTCTCCTTCCAAAGTTTGCTGTGAAAACGAGAATTCATCGTTTTTAAGGGCTTCCAGCCACAGGGAAGGCAGGGGTCCCTCCCCACCTCCCCTCTGCCCAGTCTAATGTTTGGCTGAAGCTAACCTGTGAGAGCGGCCAGTGGCCTTTCTGATTGGTCAGTCCTCGGGCCTCCCTGGCTGTCACCCCCTTGGAATATCATCTCCGCCTCTGATGCAAGAGCGGGTTGGGTAGACGTGAGGACATGACTCAAAGTTTGCTTGGCAATTTTCTGCCCTCGAGAGAGAACTATTAGTGGTGGTGACACAGAGAGGATGAAGGTGCGGTAATGAATGGAGGCTCTAAATTACCTCGGGGATGACACCCCTTGATTAACCTAAGTACTCATGGTGGCACCTCAGCCGGCATTTGTTCATTTATTTATCTTAGAAGAACTGATGTTTGCACCTACACACTTCTTCATAAACTCCGGACACTTCCCAGCTCAGGCTGGCCTGGACATGGCTGCCTAGGGACGCGACCTTTCCTCACCTTCAAATGACTATCCCACCCCGACACCACCACTCCCCTCTGCGGGGAGCTGCCCCACCTGTGACGTGTCACCCTCCCCCCTCCACAGTCACACGCCCTCCTCACGGGCCGAGTGCCCCGGAAGCCGCAGGGCTGGGCTCAGGGAGGACATTGCCAAGGTAGCTCACAGGACTGGGGTCCCCCACCTTCAGGGCTTTGCACCCCTCGAGGAATTTCTTGGAATGAGGTCAAGTGGACCCTCGCTCTTGCTGAAAGGTGGGGTAAAACAGGGCCAGGAAAGGGCAGTTCTGAGCCAACTGCTTCCAGAAGCCTGATCAGAGTCCAGATGGGCATTTCTGGAGACTCACGACTTGCCTGTGAGTGACGGCCATTGCCTCGTCTGGATCCTAAGTAATGAAAACAGCAGCTACCTCCACTGAGGACACCTTGGGCCAGACACAGTGTTGCTTTCAGAGGCCCCCTAACCCTGAAGGTGCCAACTCGGCCTCTCCCGTCTCTGCTGGAGTCACAGGATAGAATTGCTGGAAGGGGGGGCTTCCCTGGTGGTGCAGTGGTTAAGAATCCGCCTGCCAAGTGCAGGGGACACAGGTTCGAGCCCTGGTCCAGGAAGATCCCACACACCGCGGAACAACTAAGCCTGTGCGCCACAACTACTGAGCCCACGTGCCACAACTACTGAAGTCTGCGCGCCTAGAGCCCGTGCTCTGCAACAAGAGAAGCCACCGCAATGAGAAGCCCGCGCACCGCAACGAAGAGTAGCCCTCGCTCACCGCAACTAGAGAAAAACCCGTGCGCGGCAATGAAGACCCAGCACAGCCAAAAAGAATAAAAAGTAAAATAAAATAAATAATTGCTGGAAGGTCTCTTTCTGGGTTAAAACTCAGGCCATGAGCTGTGCCTGTTGAGGAATTGTGTCCTAACCCCGAGAGGTGGCCCTGCCACCTGGGAAAACCAGTACCTGAGGAGTAGATGCATGCATTTATTCATTCGTTCGTTCGTTCTTTTATTTTTTCATTCATGTGTTCAACAACCTTTTGTGTCCTACTATGTGTCAGACAGCCATAGGCATAGAGGATAGAGTTTGGGCCCCAGAAGAGTTAACAAGCTAAATGACCTGCCCTGGGCTGAAAGCAAAGCCCAGGGAGGGTCAGGATTGCCTGTTAGAAAGACCTGATGGTCCCAAGTGTTTGTTAAATGAATGAAAGAACAAATAAGTTGCAAAAGAAAACCTGCTGGACCCCCAGGGGCCAATAAAATCTGGGAGGGTCTTGCCTGGTAACTAGGTCCCCCAAGGTTTGTGCCTTAAATGACCAGTACCGCGGTCCATCTCTTTGCACTCCTGCCCTTCTTGAAATGGGACTTGAATTTCCAGATAGTTTTCTCACCACTTGAGAGCCGGGTACCTTCCCATCGACCACCCACTGGGGAGCCCGGCATGATCCGTCACCTGCCCTGCTCAGCTCCTCTTCGGCTCAACTCCAGGTTTACTTACGGGTCATTTCTTTCCTCCCTGGAAACATCTGGATTGTCGGAGTTAGCAGTGAGTTATGAGGCTGGGAGACCCTCAGTTTCTCTTCAGCTGTATTTCAACAAGGGCGGCACTGCTAGGATGTCCCCCAGCCCCAACGGGCCACCTCTGCCAGAAGGTACGGGGAGCTGGGGACGGAACCCCAGGAGAGGGCATCATCTCCCGAGTCCAGCCCAAGGAGCCAATCTTAGCTACGTGCCTGGGAAGCATGGGCGTCTGTACGGCAGAGCTGTCAGCCTCGCAGTGGATGCTTCTGGCCTTTGATGGACCCTCTCTTCTGGGAAGCGGGACCTTGCTGATAACCAGGCTTGGAGTAGGAACCGTCTCTCCCACCTGGGCCTCTCTGGGGAAGAAGCATCTGGAAAGGGCAAGTCCCCACCCCAAGGACCACATCATCTCCTCCATTTGCCTCCGAGTTTGTAGTCTGTGATCCACCTCAGGGGCAGGGCTGCCTCCTTCGTCCCCACTGGCTTCTTCTCCACCCAATTCAGACTCCCTTGCTCGTGAATGCCAACCTGCAAAAATAGCCCACCGGTTTCCAACCCCTGCAAGAGGAAGATACATTATGACAGATCGACTTGGTGCAGAGGTAACAAATTGTCCATATTATAGCACTTTACATCTTGATATCCATTCTCCTCAACGGGCTTATCTGTAAACCGACTGAATTCACACTGGGATGCTAAGAAAATAGCTGTCATATAATAGATGGGGTCTCCTGGAAAATGAACATTTACAAATGGCTGTAGCATTTACTTAAAATGTCATGCCAATTGCTTGCTGTTGTCTTTATGCAATGAGATTGATTTTACTGCCCCACCGAGTCCTCGGCCTTGATGGGTAATTTTTAATGCAGCGGGGAGATGCTTTTTGTGTTTAATCTATAAATAGTCTGCAAAGGCAAGTGCTGTTTAAGGTGCAGACTTGGAGTGGTCCAAGCCTCTTTTTCCGGGACCCACCTCTTTTTTTCTCCCTCCTCCTCCCTCTGGGAGAAGTTGGACCTGGGCAGGGTCTGAGCCGATCTTATTCATGTATTCAAATGTATGCAGATGTATGCATTTTGGTTAACAAGTTAATTCATTTGCCAGGCCAGGCAGTTAGGGGTTTTCACAGTGTAATACCCACACTTGACTCTCCCTTCCACACCCGATTATGTCCTGGGGTTTTATTTGGATAGAGTTTATAAAGTTGGAGCCTAGGATGGGGCGGGGGAGGGGCAGCTTGCCTCTTGCAGAAAATGGCTTCGAGGTGTCCTCAAGATGACACCTGCAGTTCTGCCTAGCCTCCCCGGTGTCCTAGAAGCCACAGACAGCCCACATGGACATTACTTAGGAAGTTCACAGTTTACCTCTCCCCTCACCCCACTCCACCCCACAACATGGCCACTTTTTCCTCCTTTATCTCCTGAAAAGCTACTTACAATCATCCCTCGGTTGGCAGTCCCAAGATGGGGGAACACAACTTCCTGCTTGTCCCCAGACTCAATGCCCTGTGTCCCCTGCAGAACACAGCCTCCTCCTTCCCCAGACACCATGCCCCGTATCCCCTGCTGAGTTTTGCTTCTTCCTCCTTAAGGAAGTGGAAAGGTAAAGCTGGATGGAATAGCCCACTTTGATTCTCCCTCCTGTCTTCTCAAGGAAGATTTTCCATAGCGTTTAGGAGCCACAGTATCGCCCTTTTCCATCTCTAGAACCCTGGCTGCACCTGTGGGGGAGCCACATTTTCATCCAAGTTGTTCAGAGTTTGCAGGTCTGAATAAGATCCAGGTTGCCTTTAGATGCCAGCTTTTTCTTCATGGGAGGAATTGGAAGCATTGACTGCTTATCATCATTAATGATAATGATGTCTTCACCTGGTGCCCCGTTCCGCAGGAGAGCATGCCCGTACATCACGCTGCAGGATCCCAAGAAGCAGACAGGGGTGTGGGCATCATCTCTATTCCTTTGTTCAACAAATATTTATTCAGCACGTACTATGAGCCAGGGGCAGTGTCGGGGGCTGGGAACAGATCAAGAAGCACAGCAGACTCGGTCTCTGCTCTTGAAGGCATCTATATTCTGGGGGGATGGAGAAGCAAGCGTTGCAGCCCTGACAGGCCGAGTACCTGCCACACATGAGCCCGCAGGTGGGCTGCTTTCCCAGCCTCGGCAGCAGTAGCTGGGGAGGGATTCAGGGCAGGCTTCCTGGAGGAAGTGCTATGGAACTGGAGGTCTGAATAGGAGCTGGCCAGCTTAGGACTAAAGAAGGGCAAAATACAAAAACAATGTTTTCCGAGGGAGGGGACAGCATTTTTCAAGGAACTGGAGCTCAGAGAGAGCAAGACATCCCCAAGTCACATAACTAGGAAGTGAATATGAGATCAGTTTCTTTAACCAACCTGACTCTGGGGGTCCCTGCTGGGAAGTTCTACAGATGGGGAAGCAGAAGCCATGGTCAACACAAGTTTCCTGACTCTGGGGTCACCCTTCCTCTTAGTAGGATGAACATCAACAAGCCAGCCCTCCCAAGGAAAATGATCACCGCTCAGACAGATTAGACAGCTGTGGGTAGCAATGTTGGTCTGAAAGCGTGATTAGAATCTAAATAGAATCTAAATAGTGATTTAGATTAATCGTCTGCAAATGACCATCAACAGAGACAAGGAAATAATAAAGAAAGCCAATGATCCAGGACCTAGCACCTTAATGTTTAGTAAATGGCCAAAGGAAGGAGAGACCCCCTTCCTCCGTGGAGTCACTGGCCTCTCCCCCGTTCCTTGTACCAAGTACTGAAACACTCATGGTCGAATTCAGAAACTATGCACACTGTAGAGTCAACAAATTGACTCATACAAGCCTGGAGCCAAGAGACACCCAAGAGCTCACTCTGCCCAACCTACTCTTTACACAGATCTGGAGCCAGGGATGGGGTGCTAGTCTGTTTGGGCTGCTATAACAAAATACCACAGACCAGGGTGCTTAACAGCAAACGTTCATTTCTCATGGTTCTGGAGGCTGGGAGTCTAAGATCAAGGTGCCAGCAGACTCAGTAACCAGTGAGACTCCTCTTCCTAGTTCATAGATGGCTTCCTCTTGCTGTGTCCTCACATGGCTGAAGAGGGGAGGGAGCTCTCTGGGGTCTCCTTAATAAGGGCACTAACCCCATTCATGAGGGCCCCACCCTCATGACCTAATCACCCCCCCAAAGGCCCCACCTCCAAATACCATCACTTTGGGGATTGGCTTTCAACCTGTCAATTTGGGGGAACACAAACATTCAGTCTACAGCAGATGGGCCTAAAATCGTCAGAATTGGTGCTGGAATAAGAACTAGAAGGAAGAGCATTAGAGTCTTTTGCACTGATCAAGCCTTGAAAACGCAAGTGTTCTCTTCCAAGAAAAGCAGCCATGGGCGCTTCCTTGAAAAGTCCACTCCCACACCTCAAGCAGGGGACCCAGTTACCCTGGCAACCACTGACTGGCAGGGGAGACCACACTCCTGCCCAACAGCAGTTATGGGTAAACCAGACAGAAAGGAGACCTGCAAGGGTGCTTGTATTCAGTGCTGATTGCATCAGTGGTCTATTACTGGGTAACAAGTCACTTCAAAACTAGATGGATTAAGACAGTCATCACTTTGTTATCTCTCACAGTTTCTGAGGGTCAGGAACTTGGCTGGGAAGACTAGAAGATGGGGGTGTGGGGGGCAGCCCAACAGTGTGAGGCTGAAAGCACTGGGAGGCGTCTTCACTCACGGGTCTGGTGGCTGGTGCCGGCGGTTGGCGGGGACCTCAGCTGGGCTGTCAGCCAGCACACCTACATGGGGTCTCTCTGCGTGGACTAATTTGAACTTCCCAACAGCATGGCAGCTGTTCCAAGAGCAAAGTGTCTGCAGGAATCAAGGGGGAAGCACATAGCATCTTTATAGTCTAGTTTCAAAAGTCACTTGGTGTCACTTCCATATACTCTCCCCGTCAAGACAGCTAAAATGTTCTCCCAGGTTCTGGGGGAAGTGAGGGCTGGAGTCAAGGTCAGACTGTAAAGAAAAGCCTGTGGAGTGGGAGCTATTATTAGGGCCATCTTTAGACCAGGCAGTCTGTACTGCAACAGCTCCTCCTAAGCAATCTAACCAAATTCGTTTATTTAAAAACCAATATTTATTGAGCACTTATTGCATGCCCAGTACTGCACTAGGGGCTCTCCTATCTCTTAAAAGTGCCGGCAGCTGTAAGGGCGCTGTGGGGAGAAGCCGGGGGAGAGGGTGCAGGAGGGCAGTCCCTGGCCCCTGGTCTTTCCCTCAGAAGCAGTCACCTTTCCTTACATCTGTCCATCACCTTTACATCTGTCCTTACACCTTTCCTTACAAGCTGTGCATCTTCACCCTCACCCCCAGCAAGGGCAAGGTGAATGCTCCATGGTGTTGCCACGACAACCTGGGGTCTGGCTGAGCCTGTGCTCCTGTCACATGGCGAGGGCAGCCACTGAGTCCACGGGAGGAAGAGAAATTCTGTGTCTACAGCCCCCCACGGAGCAGGGTCCCAGGTCCCCGCCAGCCCCTCCTACTGAGCACAGCCCAAACACCACCATTCATCTTCCCCCAGCAGAGCCAGGGACCCCTGCCGCTCCTGCCCTTCACACACAGAAGCTGAACCAAGGCTCTTCCTGGCCCCAGAAACCCTCCCCCACATCTGCAAGGGGCTAAAGCCTCGTAGGTGTGCCTGGATTTGCTTCTTCCCTCCTACCCAAAGATTTCTGATTTGAAATTGCCATCGTTATTTTCAATGCACCCCTGTTAACTCTCAAAGGCCTCTCAGGGGCCACCTGATACTTGAATACAGCCAGCCACGGGCAGCTCACTCCCACCCATGTCATTTGCAGACAGCTGTACCCCTTAGGAAGTCCTGCAATCTCATTCTTTTTTTTTTGAACCTTAAATTTTTAATATTAGATTCAGAAGACATGGAAGAATACTCTGACAAATTGTCATAATAATTTCTAAACACATACTCTCAATAATGTCCTCATTTGGGGAAGCCAGAAAACAATGGGTTGTGGACCAGTGCCTGTCTGTAGGCCACAGTCTACTGATACTGCTCTATATCCCTGAAAACAAGGCAGTCAGAAGAGGCCTGTCTCATACCCATCACACATATCTACCCATGCACCCTTCCCAAATATTCTCCCTTACTAGATATAAACTATCAATGCTCTTATAAAGAATTAAATGCTTTTGTCTGCTCCATGATATTGTTCTAGCAATTATTTTTTCTTTTTCTCAAATTCCTTTTTTTTTTAACATCTTTATTGGAGTATAATTGCTTTACAATGGTGTGTTAGTTTCTGCTCTATAACAAAGTGAACCAGCTATATGTATACATATATCCCCATATCCCCTCCCTCTTGCGTCTCCCTCCCGCCTTCCCTTTCCCACCCCTCTAGGTGGTCACAAAGCACCGAGCTGATCTCCCTGTGCTATGCGGCTGCTTCCCACTAGCTATCTATTTTACATTTGGTAGTGTATATATGTCCATGCTACCCTCTCACTTCATCCCAGCTTACCCTTCCCCCTCCCCGTGTCGTCAAGTCCATTCTCTACGTCCTGAGATCTCACTCTAAACAACACTAAACTCAGCTCTAGGTCGTACGGTGACAAAAGTACCTCCCTTGCTCCATCAAAATGATTGTGGATTAAGGGATCTCCCCAGGCAGGGCTGGCACTCACGTTTATATATAAATAGGGAGCCTTTAAAAAAGTTAATTGCGGTGGTGGATGATGGTGGGGACTTCCCAGAGAGAGATGGGATGGTTTTAATGAAGCAAACATGTGCTGGGGACCCCTGAAGAGGAAGGGGGCCATGGGGCAAGCGGGTGAGTCTAGCTGATGGGCTGAGCAAGGGAGGGGGTGAGAGGGTTGTCAAGATCCAGGGGTTGCTGTTTAGGAAATGGTGATTTCAGACAGGAAAAGGAGGTCAAGGGGAAGACGGATAATTTGTTCCAGAGCAGATTTGTTGAGGGGAAAGGCTAGGAGGAAGGGCGGGAGAAAGTAAATATGAAGCCATCAGCATTCCTAGCGGTAGACGGAGGCCAGAGGGGGCTCCAGCGTGGTTAAAGGGGAGGATGGCCACTAGGGGCAGCTGTTTCCAGCAGAAGCCAAACTGGAGAGACCCAGGGATGAAGCAGAAAAGGACCTGCGGGGCTTCCCTGGTGGTGCAGTGCTTGAGAGTCCGCCTGCCAATGCAGGGGACACGGGTTCGAGCCCTGGTCTGGGAGGATCCCACATGCCGTGGAGCAACTAAGCCCGTGAGCCACAACTACTGAGCCTGTGCGTCTGGAGCCTGTGCTCCGCCACAAGAGAGGCCGCGACAGTGAGAGGCCCGCGCACCGCGATGAAGAGAGGCCCCCGCTTGCCACAACTAGAGAAAGCCCTCGCGCAGAAACGAAGACCCAACACAGCCAAAAATAAATAAATAAATAAATTTATAAAAAAGAAAAGGACCTGCTCTTCCAGAAACCTTAGGTGTAAAGAGATAGAACTCAGAGACGGACTGGAAGGTGGGAAGAAGGGGTGGTGTGGCAACAAAAGCTGTAACATTCATTCACTCATTCATTCATTCATTCATTCGACAATCACTTACTGGGTTTCTACCCCATGCAAGCACTGGATTACTCCCCCTCCCCCAGCCCCAGGGGATTCAGAGAATCCTGCCTCCAGGGTGAATTAAGGAATTGACAACCACCAAAGGTCCTTCTCCGAAGAGTGGAATAAACAGTAAGGGAGCCCCAAGACTGCCACAGAGGGAGGATCTCATTTGGGGGTGTTTGGAAGCCAAGGAGGAAAGGTGGCCCCTGACTAGAGCAGAACCCTTTTTGTTTCACTGTTACTGAAACATGCCAGACCCTTCCTTAAACTCCCCAGAGCTCCCTAGAGCTTCCTGCATCCTGTGTACACCCCTCACGCTGGGCTTCTCACCCCTCATCTGAGGGTCATCTCAGTCTCTCCTGCCCCATTCTGTTATCTGAGCCTCTCTGGACCCGCCCTCTCCCACCTCAGCTCCTGGGCCCGACCTGCCTCTTCTCTGTATCCCTGTACCCATTCAAGGAAGTTATCTTGAGGAGGGTGGGTGTGGGGTTTTCCCAACTGGGGTCTGACCCAAAACTGCTGAGAAGGGGGGTCATCACTGTTTCCCTGGTCTGTGTCTCCATGGTTCAGTGGCACTCAACTGGGGCAATGTTGCTTGTCTACGGAGCGTTTGGAAATGGGGCGGAGTGGTTATCACAGTGGCCCTGGGCTGCTACTGGTATTAGAGCATGCGCAGTGTCCTGAACAGACCTGCTAGGTGAAGGCCCATCCCCTCCCTCCCATCACCAATGCACTTGCTGAGGATACGGAAGGGGAGCCCTCCCCGCCTGTCACCCCTCACTCCGTTCTTCTCGAGGTCTGTCAGGCCCCTCGGGAGGATGACCCCTCCACGTGTGCCCGGCTCAGCCCCTTCCGGCCTATCTCTCTCTCTCTGATCCCCGGAAGGTTGCCACCCAATCTGCTCATCCCTCTAGAGAGACGAAGGGGCAGCTGCCATTTGGGGGTTATTTTCAACCCATCCGGGAGCATGTAGAAGCCCACTATGACCGCACGCCCATGCCAGTTCAACTTTCAGGGGAATGAAGCTGAGATTTTGAACTTACTTTCTCTGATGCCTGGGTCCATCTCTCAACTGGTTCCAAACTCAGAGACGGGACCAAGTTTGTGACAAATCGTCACTCCTCCAAGCCCAGTGGAGGTCTGGGCCCAGAAACTGCAGACCCAGCCAATAAAACCTACCCACTGAATTTCTAGGAACAGGTGACCCTACCTCCCCCACCCTCCACCTCCCTTTCCTCATGCACTGGAGGTCAGATTTCTTCAGAGACCAAGGTCATCTCCGGTGCAGCCCTGAAGCCACAGTGCAGGGGACCAACCGGAAAGAGATTCCTTTTCCTTGCGTCTAAAGGGCGGAGATGGCAAGGAAGGGGCATGAAGGGGGCTCAGAACACGCCTTGGAGGAATCTGATCAATGTGAGAAAACTGTGCTTTTTCATGTTTACATTTTGCTCTTTGGGCACGAGGACACCTGCACCCCGTGGACCCTTTACAGCTGTTCTGCTTTGGGCTCCAAACCAGAAGACAGAGTCATGCCCGGACCAGAGCTGCCTTCTCTAACCTCGCCTGCCCTCCTCCCCCATCTCAGCCCTTTCTGCCCCTTCCCAGGCAGCAGCAGGGGCTGTGGCCTTTAACAAGCCACCTGAGAAGTGGCCCCAGGGGCTCTTGGTGGAGAGGGAGAGCTTGCTGCCCCAGAAAGAGTGGGGAGCTGGTGTTCACAGGTACTCAGCCATTGGCGAGCTCGCAGGTGACGTGGGTGAGAGCTCCCCTCCTTCAAACGGCCCCGGTCACCTTTTGAAAATGGCCCTGGCTTCATCAAGAAAGCAAGCGGCCCTTCTTCACCTCCCATCCACAGGGAGCCCTGGCTCGTGCCTCCAGCTCAGAGGAGCTGATCCAGCCCCATTCCCAACCGCAGCTTCTGAAACGTGAGTGTCCACCTTGTATCCCAAGCAGGACGCCAGGATAAAACTCCAGGCCCGGCCACTCTCCACGTGCGTCACTCCAGCCCGGCCCACCGTGGCCCAAGTATGGCAGCGAGGAAGACTCCAAGGTGTCAGTTTATTTCACGTTCAGAACCCAGGCCAGGTTCAGAGCCAGGCTGCTCAGGCTACCTTTCCAACCCCGTGGGACACTGGCCAGGAGCCGATTTGCCCCCAGGCAAGCACTTCCGGTGGAGAAGACTTGCTTCTTCTCCCCTCCCAATGGCTGGTGCTCAGCGGGACCCTCCTGCTGCTCTGCCCTGATGGAGAAGAGAGACTTTCTGAAGGCAGACAGACAGCCGGACTTCCAGAGTACTCCTGGCCCACATGAACCAATCCAGCCAGGACAGCCCTGACTCAGCACCATGGAGCTTCTCCAAGTGCACCTTCCTCATTGGCCGGGGACGCCCATAGCCTGGTGCCGCCTGCGTCGCCAGACGGTTTCCAAGACACCAGACGGCTCAGCTGAGCTGGCCCCGGCACATCCTCCCTTTACCGGGCAGGAAGCGCCCACCAGAGCCACGTGGACTTTAACTCCTTCCCTCCTGCAAGGTCCTTCCTGGGGCTGGTTCTCCCACTTCAGCTGGTTCCCTCGCTGCTGTGAGAAAGAAAATGGGAGTGGGGCCTGGCAGGGTGACTGGAGGCTCCCATAGGACACCGGGGACTCCAGCCTTCTCATATGCTTCCTCCCCACCCTGCTCCAGTCGCTACTGTGTACCTCAGCTCCAGGACGGCCTGGACCAAAGGAAGTGGCAACAGGACGCAGTTCACGAGGTGCGTAAAGCTTTTGAGTATAAGAAGATGCAAACTTGAAAAGGCTTAGAAAGGAGAGAGCGCAGGCCATAGAGGCCTCTGAACCGTTTCCCGTTTTGGGATGTGGCATTTGGCAAAAATCAGATTGGACTGGACGCCCCTAAGACCAAGGACTTGCTGGCTCTTTGGCAGGATGGCGATAGCAGGACAGACCTCATCTCCAGGCTGCGAGAAGAGACATGCCCGGGACTGAGGGTGAGTGGCTGGGGGTCATGGAACGTCCTCTCCTGAATAGAGTGAGGGCTGCAGGGACCTTACTCCAGTCTCTGCTTTTCCCTTGAACTTGCGAGAGGAGGGCTGTGGGACTCGGAGCCTCAAGGGACCACTTGGAGCTCACCATGCCCTACCTCCGCAGGGGACTCGGGAATCCAGGCCCTGGCTTGGGACCCCCGGTGCCTGCAGCCTGCCAGACCCCGGTAAGCGGGAGAGAAGGCGGTGCTCCGGGCACCAGGGAGTAGGGTAATCCACGAGCTGGCACAATGGATGGGGACAGATCTAGTTTGAGAGTCTCCGAAGATGACATTACTCCGCAGCCTCACACTTTTCATCTGGAACTTATTGGAAAACCTCGCTAAGGGGATCAGTTGCCTTCCGGGTGCCGACTTCCAGCTCGCATCCAATTGGCGTACAGGCCCTTTAAAGTCTTACTTCTCGACACCATGAGCATTGTATGTTCCTGACAGGATAAGCCCGCCACAAATTAATACCTGGGGCAACTCCTAAAACACAATTCTTCCCGGCTGCAATAATTCCTGCCAACCCCTCTATCTGCGCTGACAGATGCGGTAAATCTTTCATGGTTGCCATTCGTGCTTTGCTCTCTTCCTCTGGTATCGAAAACAGCCCAAACAATAAACTTGACCTCCTTTTATGATTATCGATGTGGCTATGGGGTACCCATGCTACACCGCCAGCGACTAGCCAAGGGCCCCTTAGCTGCCTTCGGGGAGCCTCCTAAGTTGGAGCTGGCATCTGGGAGACAAAGGAGAGCGCGGCTTCCTGTCTCGGGGCAGCTGAGGGTGGCGGTAAGGGGGGAGGGAGAGGCGCTCAGCCCTTGTCATCCAGGAGAGATCAGGGCATCAGCCTGGTGCCTGTGAGACAAGGGGAGAGCCTCGGGACATGAATGCCAGCTGCCCGACCTGGCTCTGGCCAAGCTCAGCCAGGTAGCGTGAGGAGAGGCCGGGCCCGAGGGACTCTGAGAATCACCACGCATCCTGCCTGGTGTCACAGTTTGCTTGTGGCTGAGACCGGCACAGAAAGCCAGGCCTGGGTCCTATTCCCACAGGCCTTTGTCTCTCCATCTGCAAAATAGGACTGGTGACACTGGTCCTGCCTGCTCCAGGGAGCCATTGCAGGGCAGGGATGCCTACTGTAAATGGTAAAACGCCATGACAACAGCTCAGAGGCCAGGGACGTCCCTTCTAACTGCTCCTTGGAGACTTGGGGTATCCCAGGGATACTCTGCCCTGAGACACTCCAGCTCCTTGTCTGGCCCCTCCGCACCTTGGTCACCGGCTCTTAAAGAACCAGCCCCTACCTTCCCTCCCCGCCCTCCCCCCTCCTCAACTCTGGACTGTTCCTCCAGGGCCTATGGGGCAGTCTTAGCCGGTGCCCGGTGGGAGCCCAGTCCCAAATTGCACAGTTTAAATTATGCATTAGCTTTTTAAACAGCACTTTAAGGCCAGCAGCGAGACAGATTTTTATCAGTGGTGAATGCCCAACTAGGGCTGCTAACTTTCATCCTGGGTTCGTGTGACGGGTAATAACCCTCAGCTCCCTCCCTTTATAAAGAGACACGGCCTGTCTCTCGGCTCGGGGAGGGCACAGTTGTGCACACGCCATGCCCCAGGTGTCAGAGCTCGAGGGCCTCGTCCTCCCTGTGGGCCTCCAGCCCACCCACCCCAGCTTCCCTGCCATGGCAACCACTGGAGGGGCCAGGGGGGCCCCACGATGACGCCCCATCCGTGGGGCCCAGGTCATTCTGCCCAGGGACACAGGATGCTCGCTCTACATCATGCCCCGTCCTGTTTAATTACTGGAGAGAGGCGCTCTTGCCACCTGCTTTGTAAGTAAATAGTTTTGACATTTTTAGCAACAGGCTCTGCTCCAAGGGGCAGATGGTTGCCCCAGGGCCGATCTTCTGGACAGAGGAGACCAGGTTGTCATGCAGGATGGTCTGACCTGAACCTACCTCTCGGGCCCTAGTCCTTCCCAAGGCACTGCCTCACTGGGAGGCGTCTTTGTTTTCCTAACCCTCCCCCAAATCTCCAAATCTTGCCCCTCCTGGATGACTTCCGTTCCCTCCCAGCCATGAGCTCTGAGGCCCTCTGGGGAAAATCGGTTTGTCAGAAGCAAGAGCAGACGCTCCAGCCCTGCTGGCACTGTGGGTGTGAAGGCTCGGCTGAGGCTGGAGGCTTCGCCACTGACCCTGGCACTTAGGGGAGGGTGGCAGTCTCGTGGTTGTGTTCTCGCACACACGAGTACCCCAGGCAGTCTACCACGTGAAAAGGCTTCCGAGAAGCTTCTCTGTCCTAAAGAAGTTGTTAAAAGCCAAGATTAATTTGCTTCTGAAAATATGGTAGATCAATACAAATGGTGCTGTCTGCAGAGGGACACGCGTGTCCCTGCTCCTCTGCGCTCGGGGATGCGGGCCCCCAGCTCCCGGCCTCACTTTCCCTCCCACCCCCCAACCCCCATCCTTCCCCATCGTATTTGTATCTGCGCTCTGTTCCCTAACTTAGCCCATCTTGTCATTCCGGAAGGTACAAGACATTCGGGAAAGGGACCTGATCCCAAGGAAGTGGGAGTGTGGTCCCTATGGGTGCAGGGGATATTGGGATGTGCACTTCCCAGGAGGAGGGACCCCTGCCCTGTGGGTCGCCAGCCCCACTCCTCCTCTGCCTCCCCAGGGCTTCAGCTGAATCCCAGCAGCTCCGCCCTCAATCTGCAGCCTGCCACTCACCTTGGGGAGTGGTGTCTAAGGCAACTTACCAGGGATAGCTACCAGGAAGCCTACTGCCCGTCTTAAATCAAGGCTCTGCCCCCAGCAAGGGGTGTGTGTGTGACCTTGGATGTGAGCGAGTAACGCCACCAAGCTTTAATGTCGGTTATTAGAGATGATGAGAGCCTGCCTGGGTTATGCCTGACACAGAGTGAGCTCCCAATTAGTAATATTCATAGCCAAACACTAAACAGGCAAAGCTGATCTGAGCACTTTATCTCTAGGGACTTTTTTAATCCCCACAATAGTCTCATGATTACCTACCATTATTATCTCCCCATTTTAGAAAAGAGGAAACAGAGGGCCAGAGAGGTCAAGTAACTTGCCCAAGGTTGCACAGCTAATAAGTACAGAGCCTGGATTTGAACCCAGGCAGTCTGGCCTGGTACCCATGGGCTTCACCCCTGCCATTGTTGTTATATTTTGTGCTGGGTCATGCTGGGGGCACAGATACAATGTCCAAAAGCACTGGTCTAGCCCTTGCCCTCAGGAATCTTCCTCTTCCTCCAGGTGGTCTCCAGGTGAAGAAAGAAGGCTTGGGCCCTCCCTAGGGTCTTGTGTTGGCAGAAGCTCCAGCCACCAAGCATGATTTAACCCTCGTCAAGCCTGTCGTTCCTGCTATGCTCAGCAGCTTAGCTTGGAAAATGATGATGGAGTAAAATTTAAAAGCCTGAACAATGGGCTATTATTCTCATCAGTGCTAATAAAGGGGAAAGCGTTTTATTTCCTCGTCTGTGGTTCAGACTGCGAGAAAGTCCTCCCCTCCCCATGAACTTGCGCCCTCCCTGACTCCTGCATCCTCTGAGGTCCCCCAGGACGTGTATTCCTGAGAGGCCCACCCCTCCACAAACCCCAGCTCCCTGCGGATGTTCCCAAAAGCCCAGTGGGGTAGAGGGATGACGAAGCAGGGTGCAGGTTCTCCCATCGGTGATTCACTCAGCAAACATTCAGCTCTTGCGCACTCCATCCTGGGCACCAGGGATACCCTAGTGAACAATGCAGAGCTCCTGCCCTCACACGGCCTGCGTTAGAGTGGGGGCGGAAGACCGTAGAAATTGTCCGATACTTATATAATGCAGTGTCAGGCAACTATCAACCTTCAAAGCAAGATAAACAGGGTAAGAGATAAAATTGTGGGAGGAGAGGCGTCCGTCAGGGATGAGGCAGGAAGCAGATAGTTCCTCAATTGCATACTAGACGAGATTTCACAAAGGGACAAAGATGTGGGAAGGGTCAAGAGGAAGCAATCAGGGAGGGCCCATCACCCTGGACCAGTCCGCTAAGGAGAGACCTGATTCTCCTCCCACCTTCCAGCGACTTCCATTGGCCAAGCCCAACTGGAAGGCAGAGGGCAAGGGGGCAGTCTCCTCCATCAGCCTCCCGTGACACAGAACAGGGTGGAGAGTATGGGGTGGGGACCTGCAGGGTCGAATGGAGAAGAGGCAGCTGGGGGCTGCTGCTGTTCTGTGTAAGGTGGTTGGTGAAGACCCTCTGATGAGGTGACATTGCAGCAGAACCCGGAAATATCCAGTCTCGACCTCCCATTGACCCTCTATCCTTTATCCTGCTTTATTTCTCTCCCCCATCATTACCTCCCACAGATGCATCCTTGCAGCCCTGAAGGAAGAAGGAACCAGAACGATCTTCCCCTGAGACCAGGCTACAGTGGGGATGGGATAGACCTGCATCTTGGCTGCAAGACACTGACACGTCCTGGGCCAGTGGGAGTTTCTGAGACGCGTGAGGGTCAGCACCACTCCCCTAAGCGGTCTCTGTTAGTTCCCTGGAGAGCAGGGGAAGCTGCTGGGAGAAATGACCAGAGCTGAGGCTGCCACAGTCCCTTCTTCCTCTGGTCATTCATGGAGAGCTACAGGCAGTGCAGCTGTTGCCAGAAGATTCTCTAGCTGTCCCTCTGTGCCCCTGGGGAGGTTCTACATGCAGATCTTGCCATTCCATCTTGCCCAGACTTGTCTACAAAAGTTGAGTCGGGGCTTCCCTGGTGGCGCAGTGGTTGGGAGTCCGCCTGCCGATGCAGGGGACGCGGGTTCGTGCCCCGGTCCGGGAAGATCCCACGTGCCGCGGAGCGGCTGGGCCCGTGAGCCATGGCCGCTGAGCCTGCGTGTCCGGAGCCTGTGCTCCACAACGGGAGAGGCCACAACAGTGAGAGGCCCGCGTACCGCAAAAAAAAAAAAAAAAAAAAAAAAATTGAGTCGATGAGACTATGAAATTTCACATAATTTCAGAGATTGGCTCAAGAAATTAGACTTCCCACCCCCAGCCACTACACACACCCAGAGTGCTTTCTAGCTCTGCAAAGAGAAGAGGGTCTTTGATTCTTGCTCTTGCCTTCGAAAGAGTCTCTGCTTCTCATCTATCACTCTTCTTTCTCCCCAGAGGGTCTTCTGAGCTGGTTCTCTAAGAGCCCCTTTCCCCGGGGTGCATCCCTGCGTGATAACTGATTGTGCATGAGTTTGTTTTTAAGATGCTCCTTGTGCATCACCCTTTTCCTTGGAGTTGGAAATCAAACCGCTGGCTGCATTCGTGTGTTTTATTTCCATTGCATTTATTTCCAATTTCTTATGGTGACCCGCAAAGCTTGTGCATGATGAACCTGCCCAGCTCCATCACGTGCCCCTCTCCCTCTGGCTCACCATTTCCAGCCACAGCAGTTTCCTTCCTGTTCCTTGAACACACCAAGTCCCTACACTTGTGTCCTTGCTCTTCTATCTGCCTGGATTCTTTCACTCCAGCTCTTACCTTGCGTGATGTTTCATTCTCCTTCTTCAGACCTTAACTCAGAGGTCACCTTTTCCGAGAAGTCTTCCTTCTCCGTCCTATTCATGAAGTGTCTCTCTGCTCTTGTCTCAGCACCCTGAGATATCCCTGACTATTTCTTTCACAGCACTTAGGACCATCTGTAGTTACATCGTTGGTTAATTACTGTTGATGGTACTGTGTGTGCGTTAGTGTGAGTGTGTGTGTGTTTGTGTGTTGATCTGTCTTCCCCACAACAATGCATACTCCTTGAGGTCAGGAACCTAGTCTGTATTTGTGCAGTAAAGGGTTACTCTTGCCCAAAGACAGATCTGACTTTTGCTCTCAGCTCCTGGGAGGTCACCTCTAAGCCCTTGGAATGTCCTGCCTGATAAGATTGTCCTTGTTACCTGGGGACCTTGGGCCAGCAAGATAGTCTATACTTCATTGTGATTTATGGGCTGGGGAGGGAGGCTTCTGCCACATGGTATCAGCTTGACTTCTGGGAGGCTGGAGACCAAGGTCAACCATATCTATATGACTCAGTCCCAATAAAATCTCTGGACACCAAGGTTCCAGTGAGCATTCCTGGTTGGCAAAACTCCCTGAGTGTTGTCACATATTGTTGTTGGGAGAAGCGAATGCTGTCTGCACAATTCCACTGGGAGAGGACAGTGGGAAGCTCCATATCTCATCTGTCCTGCATGCTGCCCTGTGTACTTCTTCCCAGTGCTGACTTCAATCTCCATCCTTTCACTGTAATAAACCATAACCATGAGTCTAACGGCTCTGCTGAGTTCTGCAAGTCTGAGTTCTGCAAGTCCTTCTAGCTAATCATTAAACGTGAGGGGGGGTCTTGGAGACTCCCAGATGTTGTAGTTGGTGTCAGACAGAGGTGGTTTTGGGGACCTCTGACCTTTGCAGAATTGTTCACAGTTGTCCTCCCAGGGCCTGGGACCATGTGGGGAATATAGTAAGAACTCAAGAAGTATTACTGATAGTGAGAATGTTCTTGCTGGGACAAAAGCCTCCTTCATAGAGCCAGCAGCCCTGGGACATGTTCTTAATGACCTGTGACACCCTCATCCTTCTGCACTGAGTTGAACTCCACCAACTGACTTCTCATTATCAGAAAATGCTGAGCTCTCTTAAGCCCCCAGACCTCTGTATGGGCTGTGGTTTTTGTCTGGAGATTCCATATTTTTCCTCCATCACCTCCCCAATTCTTTTTTTTTTTTTTTTTTTTTTTTGCGGTACGTGGGCCTCTCACTGTTGTGGCCTCTCCCGTTGCGGAGCACAGGCTCCGGACACGCAGGCTCAGCAGCCATGGTTCACGGGCCCAGCCGCTCCGCGGCATGTGGGATCTTCCCGGACCGGGGCACGAACCCATGTCCCCTGCATCGGCAGGCGGACTCTCAACCACTGCGCCACCAGGGAAGCCCACCTCCCCAATTCGTCATCATGCTCCCAGGCCCAGCTCAAACATCACCTCCCCTGAGAAAAACCCCATAAGCACAGCTCCTTCCAAGCCTGGATGAGTTCACGCCTCTGGATTCCCATGGCATCCTGCACTAACCTCAATTGAAACTCCTGTCACCTGGGCTATCATTGCAAAGGCTTCTTTTTAGCCTTCTCTGCCTAGAGCTGTGTTGTGCTTGAAGAAGATCTTCTGCCTGGATAATGGCACTTGAGCTCCTTTAAAGCCAGAAACTGTGTGTTTTATCTCTAGGTCTTTACTAGCAAGCACTGTGCCAATTACATAGTAAATGCTCAATAAATGTCAATTAACAAATGGATCAACCTCTCAATAAGGAGAGGTAGACAGAGAGTCAGGGACATGCCAGTGGGGAATTGTTTTAAACTGATGACCATATAGCAGCGCTCAGCACCATTTTCAGAGACGAGATTCCATCTACTCATTCTGATTCCTACAGAAGGAGACAGAGGATAAAACTAAGGAGGTTACACTGTCAAGGAGCTGCTTTGGAGTAGAACTGCTCTAGGCACAGGGAGGAAACCCAAGCCCCTAAGATTTGCAGAATGCTTACCTAGTCTTAGACTTGGGTAATTGACAGTGGGGCTTGCTGCCCTCTCTCCTCTGTGGCAGGCTGACTCTAAGATGGACTAAGTGATCCCCACCCTTGTGTAATCTCCTCCCCTTGAGTGTGGGCTGGCCTGGTGACTTGTTCTAACCAATAGAGTATGGCAAAGGTGATGTGATGTCACTTCTGAGGTTAGTTTATAAAGGTTGTAGCTTCTTTCTTGCTAGTGGACTTTCTTCCTTGCTGGACTTCTTTGTGGGACAAGGACCTGAGGGCAACCTCCAGCCAACAGCCCACTGAGAACTGAAGCTCTCAGCCCAACGACCATCAAGGATCAGAATCCTGCCAATAACCACAGATGTGAAGTTGGAAGTGAGTCCTTTCCCATTCGCGCCTTTAGATGGGACCTCATCCACGGCTAACACCTTGATCGCAGCCTGTGAGAGACTCCAAAGCAGAGGATCCAGCTAAGCCACGCACAGATTTCTGATCACAGAAATTGTGAGATAATAAATGTGTACTGTCTTAAGCTGCTATGTTCTGGAGTGATTTGTTACACAGCAACAGATAACTAATACACTCTCCCAATCTCTGATCGACACCAGGTCATCTTAAACCGTACGGTTAGCGGTATAGTATAGTAGTTAATCCATGACCTCTAGAGTCAAGAGGCCTGGGCTCAAATCCCAGTCTTCTACTTTGTGTGACCTCAGGCAAATTACTTAGCACCTGCTCTCTCACTGGGGCTGTAACTGCATTACCTATGTCGTTGGATTTTTGTGAGAATTAGAGCAGATCGTACAGGTAACGTGCTTACAGCAGTAGTAATATTTATAATATTTATTGCTGTCCATTATATCACATAAATATGGATGATGTTTGTTATTCTAAACCATTGTGGCTTAAGTTCCCAACCGTATGAGTACATACAATCGATCACACGCCACCCACATAACCCAGCTCTGCCACAGGCTCATGGAGGGAAGACCCTGGGGCAGAGAGCAGCCTTCCACACCCACCCACCACAGACTAAAAGGCCATGTCTGGAGTCCCACATCCTCAGAGCCCACCTCCTTCCCTCTGCCCAGTGTCATGACCGCCCCCGCTCTTGGCACACCAAGAGCGGAGTTGCACACACAGGTCTAATCATTCCACTATTTGAAAACACATGTACCAACAGTCAGGATCCATTCCCCTTGGCTGTTAAGGGGAATTCAATACCTGATCATTACAATTAAATCCCATTATGGGTAGCTGGAACATAAACCAGTCCTCAGCAGGAACACGCCAACGTCGATGGCAGCCATCGGTCCGCTGCCATGGGCGCTCACAGCTGAGCGGTCCCTCCAGCCCAGAGGGCTCTACACTTGCTCTTGGCAGCACAGCCACCCATGTCCAGGGAGAGAATCTTCTAGGGGAAATCTCTGTGCTGGTTTAGGGCAGACTCAGCCGCAAGAGTCTGCTCTGGAGTTAGAACGGTTCCTCCTGTTGCCATCACCATAGTCCTAGGGGCAGCCTGGCAGATAGCAAAGGCTCTTAGAGCACAGGTGCCTTTGTGTGTGGGGGGCGGGGAAGTGAGCTGGGGAGTGGCCACTGGGAAAGGTTCCATCCCTCTTCTCCAAGGGCCTACCTTGGCTTCTGTACCTTGGGGATTTCCCCAATTTGCATTGGGAAATTTGTTCCATCCTGGAGCCAAGCTACATACAAAGTGAATGCAACCGATGAGCTGGTCTGCAGGCCAGGCATGGATGCCGGGGTTTGGATTGGAGAGAAGATGGAAATCCTGCATGACAAGCTAAGAAGGAAGAAAGCATCCTCAGAGCAAGAGTCTGAGCACAATTTATGTCCTGGGCCACGGAGATCCTGTCACTGGTTTCCCCTGATAGAGTCTGACTCCCATTTACTTTTTTAAATTGCTTGTGGGCATTCAGATGCCTCTGAGGATTGGTATCTCTGGTGTCCCGCCTGGGTCTCCCCTGGGATGTGAACGTATGTGCCTTTTTTCTGCTGTTCCCTCAAGGTGATGGTTCAGAGATGTTAGGAAACGAACAGCAGGCGAGTACCTGCTGCCACATGGGACCCAGTGTGTGTGTGTGTGTGTGTGTGTGTGCGCGCGCGCGCGCACGGCTATGTGTGTTGTAGCTGGTGAACATCAGTAGGTATCCTCAGGAAGATAGGATCAAATCACCACGGTCAGGGCTGTGCTTCTGTTTAGCTTTCTAGTCCCAAAGCTAATTGTCAAATTTAACAGGCATCTGCTCTTTTTTCATAAGTGTGCTTGAATTTCACAAGCCAAGAGACTTATTTTAGCAGAGAGTCAAAAACCCGGAGAATAATATGTTTCGTATCTTATCTGGCCCAATATCCCTTCTCAACCAAATGACCAAGTTATAAAAGGAAGATGAAACAGGAGTACGATGCACCCACCTACCAATCAGCCCCCTTGCTCCGGAGCCAGGAATTGTTTTCCACTTGATAAATGTGCTGATCCTAGTGTGCTCAGAGGACAGCATGCCGTGCACGGGGGCAGCATTGCTCTCCCTGCAACTCGGGGCCTGCTAACAGAGAGCCGATGTGCAGCAGGGGAGGGGACCTGACACCTGTGCCGGCCCGGATCAGGTCTGAGCACGCGTGCAGTCTCCAGGAGGCTATGTTCTTTGTCTTGAGGACCTTGGTAGGCTGCATGCCATGTTCAGTGGGAAACAAGATGATACAGGTTTGCAGCTTGTTACCTCTGGCTTCCCACAGCCTTCATACTGTGCATCTGTAGCTGAGTAACTGCCAACGGAGCAAACATCTGTAGTCTTGCAAGAAAATATCCCAGCTTCCCTAGTGTTTACCCAGTGTGCCCTTCCCGCAATGGCCAGGACAACTAAACTAAAGTGTAGTACTGAAGAGCAGGGTGTATTAGTTAGGATAGGATAGGTGAGGCTCCAATAACAAACAACTCCAAAATCTCAGTTGCATAAACATTCAAAGTCTATTTCTAATTCCTGTTTTATACCCTCTGGGCCTCTGCCCCTGCACTGTCATTGTCCTCGCTCTGGAATCCAGGCAGATGGAGGAGCCACCAACAGAAACTTTGCTGATCACCACGGCAGAGGGAAAAGAGCCATAGCGGATCTCACATTAGTAAGTAGATGCTCGGCCCAGAAGTGACTCAACTCATTGGTCAGAAGTGGTCACCTGGGTCCATGCAGCCATAGGAGCCAGTCAGTATAACACTACCATGTGTGCAGAGCAGGGCAGAAGCAGAATACTGGACAAATGGCACTTAGGATTATCACAAAGGTAATTAAAGCAGCTCAGAGAGACTGACTGGTGAAAGCAATGAGGTGACAGATTTGATTCTATTAAGGAAGAACTTGCAAACTTCCAGAAACTTCTGTGGGAGGAATGGACCACCAGGGGAGGTGGCACAGCCATAGTTAGAGTACAATGATGTGTTCAAGATCGCTTCCAAATGAATTAAATCAGCTTTCATCACTCACCTAATGTTAAATAATCCTTGTCATAAAGGCTGGTCACTCAGATTCTTGTAGGACTAAGCAATCTAAAGGAAAAACTGAAATCAGGAGACAGGTTAAGTTCAGAGGTTGGGGTCAGGCAGGGGGCAATACGCAAACTCCTGTTGTGGACTTAGTTACCCCTAAGTTGGCTCCTTCTTTATACCACGGTGCTAAGGAGGTTGGGGTTAGGCTTTAGTTCCCAATCTGTGGTCACATGAGTTTGGAGTCAATCTTTCCCCAGTCAAGCCTTGAGATGAGACCTCAGCCCTGGCCAACACCTTGATTTCAGTTTATGAAAGACCTCGAAACAGAGGAAAGCCAAGAACATCTGGCTCAAAGAGCTTAGATAGAGAGCAGCAACAGGAGCTTAGGCAAAGGGGTTGGTCAGATCATCCGCCAAGCCAGGCTGGGGCTACCTTATACCTACCCAAGACGCCACCGAGGCAGAGAGATCTGGAGTTGGATGGAGCAGTTAGCCTAACTCTCAAAGGCCAGTGAGAGCCTCACTCTGCCCTTCTCATAGATGGGTAAGTCAGTTAAGCCCTAATTAACTAATGGAGCTAATTACAGCTGCCGTTACTGAGCAGCTACTATGGCCCAGACTCAGCTCTTTTGCCAACATGATTCAATTTATTCTAGTGATGGCCCTGAGACGTAGGTGCCATTAACCTTATTTGAGGATTAGGAAACTGAAATACAGAGACGAAGTAACTCGCTGAAGGCCATCCAACTTGTTAAGTGACAGAGCTGGGTTCTAACCAACGCTGGGCCCCAAAGCCAGTCCTCTTTCTACTCCAATCCCCCCACCCTGCAGACAAGCAGAGGGGCCTTGAGAAAGTGCCACTCGTGGCTGCCTCCCTTCCATATGTCTCAAACCTGGAAAATAACTCCAAGCCAACTATCTCCCCAATAAATGAGGGCTGGCCCCTTCCACAACCCTGTCATAGCCAACTTGAGTCATCCCTGAGCCATCACCCCCCCCATATAACCTCATCCCTCTTACAAGGTGTTCCCTTGCCCATCAGCACCCTGATTGCGAACTAGAACAAAAACACCATCTTCTGCTTAGTTTAAAGATACTACACCACACTTTGAAATGTCAAACGTTTTCATTAAAATCCTCTCACACTTTGGGCTGACAAAGGAATGCCGGGATCTTTGGGAGATACTTTCATCTCAATCAATTAGGGAGAGCGTCATCTTAGCAGTGTGGCAATAAAAGAAAGCTTTAATTTTAGAGCTAATTAAATATCAACAATTGGAATGTGGCAACAGACACTTAACCTGCAGTAACCCATTATTTATTAGGAATATAATGCATTGAGTCTGGATATGGTGTGAGTTGTAGTCATTTTAATATCAACTGTCACAGTCTAGCGGCTCCCCTTTGTTTTGCTCCAGCACAGTCATCTCCCAGGCCCTGCTGGGATCACTCTGGCACCTGGGCTCCACACAAGATTAATTAAGCTGACTGGCACGAGGGTGCCTTGGCCCCAGGCAACACAATCTGTGACCAAGGGAGGGCAGCAAAGGTAAATAACAGGCAAGAGTTTGGTCCAGGCCCACCTGGGCCAAGGGGACAAGTCTGGGCCTTGAAATGGACCAGGTAGGATGCTTTCAGCTGCAAGTAACAGGAAAAACAAAAAAAAACAAAAAAAACTGTCTCAACCTAAAAGTACTTTAACAAAAAGGGTTTATTATCTCACATAAAGAGAAGCAGGTGGGGGCAGGTGGGGGTTACAAAATTGGATAGTTCCAAGGCTTGACGATATGGTCAGATACTCAGGCTCTCTCTTCTCTCATCACCCTGCTGCCCTTAGCAGACGACTAATGTCACCCTTCATGGTGTCAAGATGGCCTTGACACAGGATAAGGTCTTGCAAAGAAGAGGGTCCTTCCTTCTGTGCAACTTTTTCCCCCATTCCTTTTTTTAAAATATTTTTTTTTACTTCGGCATAAATTTAGATTTACTGAAAAGCGGCAAAGGTAGCAGAGAGAGCTCCTCCTGTATACACCTCACCCAGCTCCTCTTTTTATTAACTAAACTGCAAATTGCATTCGAATTGCACTCACTTTTCTGATCCAGGGTCCCATCTTGGATACTTATTGCATTTAGTCATCCTGTGTCCTCAGTCTCCTTGTGTCTGTTGCAGCTTCTCCATCTTTCCTTGTCTTTGACGCCCTTGATAGTTTTGAGAAGCGCTGGTCTATTTTGTAGAAGGTACTGCAATTTGAGTGTCTGATGTTTTTCTCATGGTTAGACTGGACTTATGATTTTGGGAAGACTGCAGAGGTGTGGAGTGGCCTTGTCACATCATATCGGGGGGGGGTACCTGATAGCACACGACTTATCACTGATGATGCAAACCTGGATCACTGGGCAAGGCAGTGTTTGCCAGGCTTCTCCGCTGTAAAGTGACACTCCCTTGCTCTCTCCCCACTACCTGTATCCTTTTTATTATTGAGGAAAACCCTTCTCAAAGCTCCCTGGTTCATGTCCACTTGGTCCCATGTCCATACCTTAACCAAACACCAGAGAAGGGAACCAGATAGGTTTTCCTCCATCATAATTCAAACCTTAGGAATTTGGGCCAGTGGGCGGGGATCACCACCCCTGAAAACACTTGATCAAGAGCCACTAATTCCAAAAGATACATGCACCCTTATGTTCATGGTGGTATTATTTACAATAGCCAACATATGGAAACAACCCAAGTGTCTACTGATAGATAAATGGATAAAGAAAATGTGCTACACACACACACACACACACACACACAAAAGAATACTACTCAGCCTTAGAAAAGATGAAATCTTACCATTTTTGACAATATGGATGGACCTCGAGGGTATTATGCTAAGTGAAATAAGTCAGATGGAGAAAGACACGTACCGTATGATCTCACTCATAGGCAAAATATAAAAAACAAAGAAACAAAACCCACAAAATAAATGAACAAACCAAACCAACCAAAAATAAACACATAGATAAGGAGTAGTGGTGGTCAGAGGGGGAGGGCTGGGGGGGGGGGAAATAGGTAAAGGCGATCAACCGTATGGTAATACATGCAAATGAAATTGGGTGGTGAGCGCGCTGTAGGGGAATACAGAAGTAGAAATATAATGTCGTACCCATGAAACTTACATAATGTGATAAGTCGTTGTTACCTTACTATAAACAAATTAATTAATTAATTAAAAGAGGTCTCTGCTGGTGAGAAAGGGATGGCTGTGGGGTGGGGGAGAGGGAGTCAGTAGCAGTTGGAAGGGCAGGCAGCCAACAGCGCCCACCTCAGAAAACTGCTTGCCTGCACTTCCCTCTGTGTCCCAATCCCCCCCTGCCCCATCCGGCTGCTGTGCAGTATTAGCATCGAGAGACACGCAGTATCTCCAGCACGGCGTCACACCATAGCACAGTCACAGCACAGACGTGGAGCCTGGCTGCTCAAGTGCAAATCCTGATTCGAGGGACTTCCCTGGTGGTCCAGTGGGTAAGATTCTGTGCTCCCAATGCAGGGGGCCTGGGTTCGATCCCTGGTTGGGGAACTAGATCCCACATGTATGCTACAACTAAGAGTTTGCATGCTACAACTAAGAGTTTGCATGCCACAACTAAGAAGTCCACATGCCACAACTAAAACCTGGGGCAGCCTAAATAAATATATATATATATATATTTACTGCATCAGACACTGTATTGTCCATGAAAAATACTTGAACATGATACTGGAATGTCTAACGCATAGAGTACTGAGCACCAGTTACTAATCAGGAGGGTCTCATAGGTGCAAAAGGGCAACGAGTAACCCAGAAAAGCAGGTGACCACACAAGTAGTAAACTCTCCATGGATTAAAAATTAAAAGAACTTCACATTTTCTCCAACGTGAAAAACTTTAAGGAGGCGGAGTCAAGATGGCGTACGAGGAGGACGCGGAATTCTCGTCTCCGCCCAACTAGGGCACCTACCAGGCACCGGTGGGGGACCACGGACACCTAAAGGGACGGGAGGAACCTCCAGGGACAGGGTAGGATGTGGGGTGTGGGAGGAGTGAAGGGGGAGAAGTGGAGGCGGGATGGGACTGGCGTCCTTGAGGGACTGGCGTCCTTGAGGGGTGGCTGGGGGAGGGGAAGGGATCCCACACCCGAAGGGGAAATTGGGGGACCACTGGGAGGGCAGAAGATCAAAAGGGAGCGTGGCCAGGTTTCCCCTGCCCACGTGGGCCCCCAGGAGCCCACTGAGATCCCAGGCCTGATCCTCTGCAAACCTAAGCCCCCTCCAGCCATGCAGGTCCTGAGGGAGTGGGAGGGAGGGAAGGGGGAGCAAAAGTAAAGGCTGGATCTCCGGGCCCGGCACCCCTGGGGGTTGGCTGGGGGAGGGGAGGAGTGCCTACATCCAGCGGGACCCACCCATGGTTAGGGGTCCAGTGGCGACAGGGAAGACCCTGGGGGAGATGGTGGGGGAGGGGCATGAAGGAATGGAAGGGAACGTGGCCAGTGCCTTCCCTGTCCACTTAGGCACCGGGGAGCCTCCTGGGCCTAATGTTCTGCCCTCGGAGCCTTCCTTCTGCCACGCAGAACCCAAGCCCCACCCCTACCACCCACCCAGGGCCTGACCTCTACACTCGGAGACCCCCCCTCTGAGACCCCCTCCAACGCCCACGGGGTCTAAACCCCACCCACTCACCCTCACTCAGGGCCTTTCCTCCAAACTTCCCAACTCCACACTCTGGAGACCCTCCTTTCCACGTGCTGCCTCTCCCCTTGATGCAGGTCCTAAACAGAAGGCCCCCTCTGCCCCCACGCTTGAACGTCCCCCTGCCTAGGCCCCGTCCCCAGGGCCTTTTCCAGCTACATGGGTCCTGAGTGTAGGCCCTGCCCCACACTCAAACATCACCCACCCACCGACCCAGGTCCCGCCCCACCCTAAACCCCACCCCTGCATAAGTTCCACCCCCGTCTAAACTCTGCCCCCCTAGCCAAGGCTTTTTTTTCCCTTTTTTTCCTCTTTTATTTATTTATTAAATTTTTTTTGGTTATGGATTTTTTTAAATTTTTTAATTTTATTTTATTTATTGTTTTATATAGCAGGTTCTTATTAGTTATCTATTTTTATACACATTAGTGTATATATGTCAATCCCAATCTCCCCATTCATCCCACCACTTTTTTTTTCTTTCTTTTTTCCTCTTTTAGATTGCGGTTCTGTTTTACCTTGTTGATTCATTGTTGTTGATCATTTATATTTTTATTTTTCCTAATAAATCTTTTATTTTTCTAATTTTATTTTATTCTTTATACTTTGTTATTGCTGTCTCCTTTTGGCTTCCCCCCCCACTTTTCCTTTCCTTTTTCTGTTGTGGTTTTAGTTTACCTCATTGCAGCTGTTTCAATTATATTTTTATTTTTCCTAATATATTTTTTATCTTTCTAGTTTTATTTTGTTTTTTATTCTTTGATATTGTACTGCTTCTTTCTTTCTCTCTCTCTCTCTCTCTCTCTCTCTCTCTCTCTCTCTCTCTCTCTCTCTCTTTCTTTCTTTCTTTATTTTTTGCCATGCCACCCAGCTTGTGGGATCTTGGTTCCCAGGCTGGAGGTCGGGCCTGAGCTCCTGTGGTGGGAGCTCCGAGTACAAACTGCTGGACTAACAGAGAACCTCAGACCCCAGGGAATATTAATCGGAGTGAGGCCTCCTGGAGGTCCTCACTGCAGCATCAAGACCCAGCTCTATCCAACTGCCTTCAAACTCCAGTGCTGGATGTCTCAGGCCAAACAACCAGTAAGACAGGAATACAGCCCCACCCATCAAAAAAAAAAGAAACAACAAAAAAACACGTTGCAGACAAAGGAGCAAGGTAAAAACCTACAAGACCAAACAAATGAAGAAAAATAGGCAACCTACCTGAAAAATAATTCAGAGTGATGATAGTAAAGATGATCCAAAATCTCAGAAACAGAATGGAGAAAATAAAAGAAATGTTTAACAAGGATCTAGAAGAACTAAAGAACAAACACACAGTGATGAACAACACAATAACTGAAATTAAAAATACTCTAGAAGGAATCAATAGCAGAATAACTGAGGCAGAAGAACGGATAAGTGAGCTGGAAGATAAAATGGTGGAAATAACGGCCAGGGAGCAGAATAAAGAAAAAAGAATGAAAAGAATTGAGGACAGTCTCAGAGACCTCTGGGACAACATTAAATGCACCAACATTCGCATTATAGGAGTCCCAGAAGAAGAAGAGAAAAAGAAAGGGTCTGAGAACATATTTGAAGAGATTATAGTTGAAAACTTCCCTAACATGGGAAAGGAAATAGTCACTCAAGTCCAGGAAGCACAGAGAGTCCCATACAGGATAAACCCAAAGAGAAACATGCCAAGACACATATTAGTCAAACTATCAAAAATTAAATACAAAGAAAAAATATTAAAAGCAGCAAGGGAAAAGCAACAGATAACATACACGGGAATCCCCATAAGGTTAACAGCTGATCTTTCAGCAGAAACTCTGCAAGCCAGAAGGGAGTGGCAGGACATATTTAAAGTGAGGAAAGGGAAAAACCTGCAACCAAGATTACTCTACCAGCAAGGATCTCACTCAGATTCGATGGGGAAATTAAAACCTTTACAGACAAGCAGAACTAAGAGAATTCAGCACCACCAAACCAGCTTTACAACAAATGCTAAAGGAACTTCTCTAGGTAGGAAACACAAGAGAAGGAAAAACCTACAAAAACAAACCCA
This sequence comes from Delphinapterus leucas, assembly GCF_059928025.1. Classification (NCBI taxonomy): domain Eukaryota; kingdom Metazoa; phylum Chordata; class Mammalia; order Artiodactyla; family Monodontidae; genus Delphinapterus; species Delphinapterus leucas. The sequence continues at coordinate 64,492,447 of NC_143147.1, read as the reverse complement.
AAACAGTAAGAAAACAGTAATAGGAACATACATATCAATAATTACCTTACATGTAAATGGGTTAAATGCTCCAACCAAAAGACATAGACTGGCTGAGTGGATACAAAAACAAGACCCATATGTATGCTGTCTACAAGAGACCCATTTCAGACCTAGGGACACATACAGACTGAAAGTGAGTGGATGGAAAAAGATATTCCATGCAAATGGAAATCAAAAGAAAGCTGGAGTAGCAATTCTCATATCAGACAAAATAGACTTTAAAATAAAGTCTAGGGCTTCCCTGGTGGCGCAGTGGTTGAGGGTCCACCTGCCGATGCAGGGAACACGGGTTTGTGCCCCGGGTCGGGAAGATCCCACGTGCCGCGGAGCGGCTGGGCCTGTGAGCCATGGCCGCTGAGGCTGCACGTCTAGAGCCTGTGCTCTGCAACGCGAGAGGCCACAACAGTGAGAGGCCTGCGTACTGCAAAAAAAAAAAAAAAAAAAAAGTGGGGGGAAATTGACAGTAACACAATCATAGTAGGAGACTTTAACACCCCACTTTCACCAATGGGCAGATCATCCAAAATGAAAATAAATAAGGAAACAGACGCTTTAAATGACACATTAAACAAGATGCACTTAATTGATATTTAGAGGACATTCCATCCCAAAACAACAGAATACACTTTCTTCTCAAGTGCTCATGGAACATTCTCTAGGATAGACCATATCTTGGGTCACAAATCAAGCCTTGGTAAATTTAAGAAAATTGAAATCTTATCAAGTATCTTTTCTGACCACAGTTCCATGAGACTAGATATCAATTACAGGAAAAAAAACTGTAAAAAATACAAGTACATGGAGGCTAAACAATATGCTACTAAATAACCAAGAAATCACTGAAGAAATCAAAGAGGAAATAAAAAAATACCAAGAAACAAATGACAATGAAAACACGACGACCCAAAACCTTGGGATGAAGCAAAAGCAGTTCTAAGAGGGAAGTTTATAACAATACAATCCTACCTCAAGAAACAAGAAAAATCTCAAATAAACAACCTAACCTTACACCTGAAGCAATTAGAGAAAGAAGAACAAAAAAACCCCAAAGTTAGCAGAAGGAAAGAAATCATAAAGATCAGATCAGAAATAAATGAAAAAGAAATGAAGGAAACAGTAGCAAAGATCAATAAAAATAAAAGCTGGTTCTGTGAGAAGATAAACAAAATTGATAAACCATTAGCCAGACTCATCAAGAAAAAAGGGAGAAGACTCAAGTCAACAGAATTAGAAATGAAAAAGGAGAAGTAACAACTGACACTGCAGAAATACAGAGGATCATGAGAGATTACTACAAGCAACTGTATGCCAATAAAATGGACAACCTGGAAGAAATGGACAAATTCTTAGAAAAGCACAACCATCCGAGACTGAACCAGGAAGAAGTATAAAATATAAACAGACCAATCACAAGCACTGAAATGGAAACTGTGATTACAAATCTTCCAACAAACAAAAGCCCAGGACCAGATGGCTTCACAGGTGAATTCTATAAAACATTTAGAGAAGAGCTAACACCTATCCTTCTCAAACTCTTCCAAAACATTGCAGAGGGAGGAACATTCCCAAACTCATTCTACGAGGCCACCATCACCCTGATACCAAAACCAGACAAAGATGTCACAAAAAAAGAAAACCACAGGCCAATATCACTGATGAACATAAATGCAAAAATCCTCCACAAAATACTAGCAAACAGAATCCAACAGCACATTAAAAGGATCATACACCATGATCAACAGGGGTTTATCCCAGGAATGCAAGGATTCTTCAATATACGCAAATCAATCAATGTGATAAACCATATTAACAAATTGAAGAATAAAAACCATATGATCATCTCAATAGATGCAGAAAAAGCTTTCGACAAAATTCAACACCCATTTATGATAAAAACTGTCCAGAAAGTAGGCATAGAAGGAACCTACCTCCATAATAATAAAGGCCATATATGACAAACCCACAGCCATCATTGCTGTCAATGGTGAAAAACCAAAAGCATTTCCTCTAAGATCAGGAAGAGGACAAGGTTGCCCACTCTCCCCACTATTATTCAACAAAGTTTTGGAAGTTTTAGCCACAGCAATCAGAGAAGAAAAAGAAATAACAGGAATCCAAATTGGAAAAGAAGAAGTAAAACTGTCACTGTTTGCAGATGACATGATACTATACATAGAGAATCCTAACAGTGCTACCAGAAAACTACTAGGGCTAATAAGCGAATTTGGTAAAGTAGCAGGATACAAAATTAATGCACAGAAATCTCTTGCATTCCTATATGCTAACGAAGAAAAATCTGAAAGAGAAATTAAGGAAACACTCCCATTTACCATTGCAACAAAAAGAATAAAATACCTAGGAATAAACCTACCTAAGGAGACAAAAGACCTGTATGCAGAAAATTATAAGACACTAATGAAAGAAATTAAAGATGATACCAACAGATGGAGAGATATACCATGCTCTTGGATTGGAAGAATCAATATTGTGAAAATGACTAAACTACCCAAAGCAATCTACAGATTCAATGCAATCCCTATCAAATTACCAATGGCATTTTTTACGGAACTAGAACAAAAAATGCAGCATGTAGCTCAATATCAAAAAAACAAACAACCTAATCAAAAAATGGGCAGAAGACCTAAATAGACATTTCTCCAAAGAAGATATACAGATTGCCAACAAACATATGAAAGGATGCTCAACATCACTAATCATTAGAGAAATGCAAATCAAAACTACAATGAAGTATCACCTCACACCACTCAGAATGGCCATCATCAAAAAATCTACAAACAATAAATGCTGGAGAGGGTGTAGAGAAGAGGGAACCCTCATGCACTGTTGGTGGTAATGTAAATTGATACAGCCACTATGGAGAACAGTATGGAGGTTCCTAAAAAAACTAAAAATAGAACTACCATACGACCCAGCAATCCTACTACTGGGCATATACCCTGAGAAAACCAAAATTCGAAAAGAGTCATGTACCACAATGTTCATTCAGCACTATTTACAATGGCCAGGACATGGAAGCAACCTAAATGTCCATCGACAGATGAATGGATAAAGAAGATGTGGCACATATATACAATGGAATATTACTCAGCCATAAAAAGGAACGAAACTGAGTTATTTGTAGTGAGGGGGATGGACCTAGAGACTGTCATACAGAGTGAAGTAAGTCAGAAAGAGAAAAACAAATACCGTATGCTAATACATATATATGGAATCAAAAAGAAATATGGTTCCGAAGAACCTAGGGCCAGGACAGGAATAAAGACGCAGACGTAGAGAATGGACCTGATGACACGGGGAGGGGGAAGGGTAAGCTGGGACGAAGTGAGAGAGTGGCATGGACATATATACATTACCAAACGTAAAACAGATAGCTAGTGGGAAGCAGCTGCATAGCACAGGGAGATCAGCTCCGTGCTTTGTGACCACTTAGAGGGGTGGGATAGGGAGGGTGGGAGGGAGACGCAAGAGGGAGGGGATATGGGGATATATGTATGCATATAGCGGATTCACTTTGTTACAAAGCAGAAACTAACACAACATTGTAAAGCAATTATATTCCAATAAAGATGCTAAAAAAATTTTTTTAATTAAAAAAATATTTTAAATACCTTCTTTAAAAAAAAAAATCCTGATTCGACCTGATTCACCTGCTTTAGGACCTTGGGCAGGTGCATTACACTTCCTGGATCTCAATGTTCTCATTAGCAAAATGGGCATAATTATAATGTCTTCCTCATGAGGTACGTGTGCGACTCAAATGAACACACAGGGAGTCTGTATAAGCCTTAGCAATTAAACGCTCAGCTCAGAAGCGACTCAGCTCACGATACTTACCTCGTGGATTGAATGACCAAGCAATTTATTGTCCAAACTGGGACAGTAATGAGAGTTAATTACGGCAGGAAACAGGCCTAATAGGGAATCATTCTAGAAAAGTCTGGGAGGTGTGTGGTCACCTTCCTCACGGGGACATTGTCAGGATGCAAATGGGAAACACTGATCCCTTCCTGGAACTAGCTGTAGGAGCACATCTGCTGTCCCCTGCTCCCTTGTCTGCACGGGGCTTGAGGCTGCAATCACTCCCCCTCTCTCCTGCCTCATCGTGCCTCCCTCTCCTGGGTCATTTCCACCAGCACCAAACATGCATAAGAGCTCCATCTCTAAAAAAAAAACCCAGAACCTTCCCAGGTCCCCCCCCCCCCACCCCCGGCTAGTAGCACATGGCTGTGCTCCTCTAGGGCTTCCTCTCACTCAGTGACCACCAAAGTCCCCGCTCCCCCTGCCCCATGACCCCCAGGCCCCACTGACTGCTGTACCCCGTCTTCCACTGCCCTTCACACGGCGGACTCCGCTCCAGCACACAGGCCTTCCGCTGTTCCTCTGTCATGCCAAGCTCTTCCCCACCTCAGAGCCTTCCCATTGGCTGTTCCCTCTGCCTGGAACACTTTTCCCTAGGTCTTCGCATGACTCATTGCCTTGCTTCACTCGAATCTCAGCTCTAGCCCCTTCCCTCCCTAGTTCTTCAGAATACTTCTGAAATTAGGTCATGCATTAATTAATTGGATTGGGTTGGATTTTTGGTCCCTGTCTGAAAGGTGAGTTTCAGAGTCGGGGGCTTGTTTGCTCACCACTGTTTCCTATGAACCCAGCACAGTGCCAGGCATGTGGTCAGTGCTCGATCAATACCTCCTGAATGAATGAAATGGTAGCTAGCATCATGGCGGTAATGATTCGTGGCGTACACTGTCGTTGTTAGCAGCCATGTCTGGAATGAACTGACCACCATCCCAGCACATTGGGATGTTTTCAGAGCTGATTCCTCACGCCGCCCCGTGCCTTTTGACAGGCTTTATGTTCAGGAGGGCGGGTGTTCTCCACCTGGGAGGTGCCTCAGCCCGCAGCTTTCCAGATGGACTCGTGGCATTTCCTGGGCACCAAGCTCCTCTGATGTGATTACCGTAACAGGAGCAGCCACGAGGACCGAGAGCCCTGCCCATCGTTCAAGGCTGGGAGCGGGGCTCTCCATTGTCCGTTCTTGGTCACACACAGTCCCCTCCAGCTTCAACTGAGCATTAATTATGCAGCCAGCCCGGCCTGAGCAGAAAAGCCCAAGGCAAACTCCAGTCCAGAGGACACTGGCTGGTCTAAAAGTGGGGTAGACGAGGGCAAAGGGAAACCCAGGCCGGGGTCAGTGCCGTCTTGGCCAGGCTGACTCTCTGGACCCACTGTAGGCTCCAGGGTTGGGGGTGACAGAAGCTGAGATCTTGGTCTGTCTTTCTGCAGCTGAGAAAGGCTGAGTCCTGTTATTGCCGGACAGGTTAGGAAGACCCTCACTTCCCTGGAGACCTCCGATTACCTGGGTCCTCCGCTCCCCGGCCCGTCACCATCCAGAGCTGTGCTGGAACGGAGCTGGTTCTACTTTCTCCCCTCCCCCATCACAGTGGCTCCCCTTGCCACCCAGCCCCTCCCATTTGGGGCCTTTAAAGCCCCCCTTTGTTACAAAGCTTCAGGAACAAAGCTGGATTGAAATGCCAGCTCTGCCTCTTTCCGATTCTGTAACTTCAAACAGGCCTTATAACCCAGGGGTCGGCAAACGTTTTCTGTACAGGACTGGAGAGGAAATATTTTAGCCTTTGGGGGCCACACGGTCTGTTACTGCTACTCAACTCCACCTTGCAGCGTGAAAGAAAGCAGCCACAGACGGTACATGAAAGAACAGATGTGGCTGTATGCCAATAAAACTTTATTCACACAGACGAGAAGTGGGCCAGATTTGGCCTATAAGCCATCGTTTACTAATCCCTGAATTAACCTTCCCGAGACTCAGTTTCCTCCTCTGTAAAATGGGGATAATGATACCGAAATAGGTTCACTGAGAATTGATACTGAGATGAAAGTATTAAAACTGCACGATAAATGTTTTCATTTGGTTTCATTTTGGTGGGGATTTGGTGGCAAATCCCCACCCTGCCCCCCAGCCCAGAGCAGCCGCCTCTGGGTGCGTCAGTGAGCGCCACATCACCGTGACCTCTTGTCTGGGAGTCTGCAAACCTCGGACTGCTTGTGTTATTATTTATCAGCGTGGCTGTTATGCTGCTTCTCTCCGCACAGAGCGGTGCTGCCGGGGATGGCCTGAAAGGCATGCTGGCCTTTCCAACGAGGCGGGATTGCATTAGCTCTTGATTACACGGTGCAGAACACAATAGAGGCGCCCGGCCCGGAAAGCAGCCCCCTGCCTTTGCCTCATCTGGGCTGCTTTGTGCTTCATTTCCTTCTCTGCGGCCCCATTTCCCTTTTTCTATTTTCTTTATTTTTCTCACGCTCGCCCCCGCTAATCCGCTTAACAACTTGCCTCGCTCCCGCTCGCCTCCCCCCTCCGCGCCCCTCCCCCTCCCCCCAAGCCTTGCCCGCTGTTTCTGAGCGCCTCTCCGCGTCCTTAATAGCACCGCTGTTCCTGCATTTAATAAAAGCTGCTGACAGGGAAATCTGGGCTAACTGAATTACTTCCTCATTAAAGAGGCGGGCGGATTCCCGGCCCCTCGGTGCTCTGCAGCCCCCCTGCCCCCCTCCTTCCTGCTGGGCCCCTCCCAGCCGGCTGCAATTAGGTGAAGATGCTTTGGGCTCCAGTGGGGGCCTGGGTCCTACAGGGGGCTGGGAGTGGCTGGGGGCTTCTCTCCAGGGTAGTTCCCAGCTCTCCTTACTTTCCCACCTTCTTAGATGTTCGGTTCCCCAGCCAGGGAGCTCCAGGCCAGCTGGGAGGACGAGAGAAGGGAGGTGACTTGCCCATGGTCACCCAGGCCTCCGCCTCCTCCTGTTCCCAAGGGGCTTTTTGCTTTGGCCTGGGCAGGTGAGCTGGTGATGCCCAAGGCCTGCCGTTGGCTTCAGAGGAGTCTGTTTCCTGGCAAGGCTGTGAGGACATTCTCTCCAGCCGGCTGGATTCCTCCAAGAAAAAGAAAAGAGGAACCAGACTCCAGGTGTCCAAGCCCCACCCTCCTGCCCACCTCTCAGAGGCCCTGCCTCTGTCTGACTAGCACCCCCGGGGCTCCCTGTGCCTGCGTTTTCTCGGGCTTCCCCCCTAGCTCTTCTGTGGCTGATCGGGGTGTCCCGCCGATACCCCTCGCCTCCATCTCTCCATGCCAGCAGTAAGCATCTCGTCTGTGGTGCCCTCACCTGCTATTCCTACCTAGAGCTCCTGCATGTTGGGCCCACTCCATGCCTGGCAGCTAGTAAGTGCTTTGCAGCTGCAGGGAGCAGGGAGACCAGAAACAGTTATTTTAAAAGCTGGCTGCATTAGGAGCCTTTTACTCCCAGACGGTGGAAGATTTACTCCTTCTTTTGTTTGGGAAAAACTCCTTAATGGGCCTTTTGGCCCCTGGGTACGTGTACGTGGGAGAAGATTGAGACAAAAAAACATTCACTTGCTTTGCTTCTTCCTAAAATAAAGGAAGTTTCGGTTCCCTAAGCAGCCCAGGAATGGGAAGTGGTGACTGGGAGGGAGTCTAGCTGGGAGGAAGGTGAATGAGGTGGAACCCGAAAGCAGACTGGCTGCAGCCTAAGGGGCCTAGATGCTGGGGATGGACACAACCCTGGAAGAAATATCTTAGACCACAAACTCCCACCTTGCCTATGGAGTCACGGGAGATGCTGGCCAGGGACTGGGCATTCTACATCATTGCAATCCACAGCTTACGTCTTGGGATAAAGTTGCTGCAAGAAAGCCCTACCCAGGCGAGGGTTTCCTAAGCAAATGCCACTTGGGAATAAGACATGTTTGGTTCCCCAGGCTGTCTGGCACAGTGGATCAGGGCTGCAGGCTCGGCAATCCAGTGCCTGATGCTATTTGATGATACTGTAGCAGTTTGAATTCTTGGACTGACGTTCTCCTCCCATTGTCATGTGTAAACGCTTTCAGCATCCATGTAGGATGGACTGGTGGGTGATTTTGTCTGAGGGATCCCAGGCCTAGGACTTGCAGGCAATTCTAGCCCTTACTGTTCCGGTCAGGCTCACCCAGTTGGTACTTTCAGAAGTGGGGGGGGGGTGTCTCTCTCTGGGACACCTGTCGGGACCTATTGGTCTAAGTGCTGCCCCTCCTCTGGCCGGCCAAGTGTTGGGGGCTCAGGGCTGCCCCCAAATATGCCACAAGGGCATACTGATTATTTTGAATTGAAGTTGCTTGAGGAGCAGCCAATACAGCTCTGAACCTCCTCTGTCCCCTTGAAAGCAGGAAATTCTCTCATATGAAAGGTGTGCTCCCTGAATCTGAAGGTAGAAAAACACTGTTATCGTCAGAGGTGGGGAATTCGGAGCGGAGAGAAGCCTATACAAACCAACCTTGTTACTTCTTGAATTTATTACCCCAAAAGCCCAAACTCTGCTTAGATTCTTCACCCATTAAGCACCCAAAGCCAGTTTCTCTGTCCTGTCAGTTCCTCCCAAATGTATTGTTTCTTTATCTAGAAAGTATGAAAGCTTCCTCCTCTGCCACTTCTTAGGTCCTATTTTCTATGACACCTTCATGTGCACAAATGAAAATTTGTTTCTTTTTCTGCTGTTAACCGGTCTTGTGTCAAGTACATAATTAGTCCAGCCAGAAGAACTCAAGAGAGGCCAGCGGACATGTCGCTCTTCGGGACACAAAGTAGCCAGCTTTCTGGGGTCTCTGGGGTCAGCACAATGCCTGTGAAGGGGTTCAGGACAAGCCACCCCAAAATATTGTCAAGTGTCGCCCCACTTTGTCATAGTGGTTATTTTGAGCTGAAGACGCTTGAGAAATAGCAGATGTAGGCAGGGCTCTCTGACCTCTTTCCTCCTACCTAAAAGCAGGTCATAACCTTTCCCGTGAGAAAAACACCCTCCCTGCACCAGGGTGAGAACATTCTTATCGCCAGACACTGGGAGTCAATGCCGAAATGGACCCTCAAACAAACCACTAAAATAACTGTGATCGTCCATTAGTTTCCCCTGTATATTTCCCAGTCCCTGTCCCACAAACCCAAGCCCCTTTGTCCTTTTACATCCCCACAATTTATTGTTCTTTGTTTAAAAAAGGTATATAAGCTTTAGGACCTAGTTGCTTCTTTGGGTCTTATTTCCCTTATGAAGACTCCTGTGTTCATGTAAAAATACAAAATAAAACTTGTGCACTTTTCTTCCTTTAATGTATCTTATGTTAGTTGAATTCTTGAGCCCAGTCACAGAACCTAAGAGGGTTGAAGGAAGTTTTTCCTCCCCAGCGCTGGGCTTCCCCAAGCCTCCTTGCCCACAGACCCTCTGCTAGTTCTGATGTCAGCACGCCCGACGTCTGTTGGGAGTTTGGGCAATTGTAGCCCTTAGACACGTGGCCAGGGACCCCTCCTCTCTTTCACACTGGGCTGCAGAACAGACGGTGAGGCCAAAGCTGGCTTGAATTTTGTTTTGCCTTTTATCCATGGGCTTGGGTCTCCAGCTCCAGGTTGGCTCATCTAAAGTGGAAACGCTGGACTTCCCTGGTGGTCCAGTGGTTAAGACTGCGCTTCCAATGCTGGGGATGCGGGTTCGATCCCTGGTCAGGGAAATAAGATCCCACATGCTGCGTGACAGAGCCAAAAAAAATAAAATAAAAACAAAGGAGACTGAGGGAGCTGGAGGACCGCAGACAAAGCAGCTCACACTCTTTAAAAAAATAAAAATAATAATAAAAAAATTAAGTGGAAAAGCTACTCTAGCTCCAACTCTGGGATGAGAAATATCTTGCTTTTGTTAGAGGGATATAAAAGCACAACAAAGTCACAGAAATCCATACTTGGCTCTGCTGCCCTCTGTTCCCTGAGGGTGGTTTTCCTCACACGGAGACCCTGAGACAGGGACTTGGGTGCGGGCAGCTTATTCAGGGGGTGGTCCCAAGAAGCATAAGCCAGTGGGTGGAGAATTTGAGGCAGGGAGGAGAGAAAACTCCTTGTTGGAGTGGGGGGAACCACTGCGGGCACCCATGCAGATTAATTTTGTATCAACTTGACTGAACCATGGGGTGCCCCCCCCCCACCCCGGACATTTGCTTAAACATTATTCTGGGCTTGTCTGTGTGGGTATTTTGGGATGAGATTAACATTTAAATCTAGACTGAGTAAAGCAGATGGCCCTTCCTGATGTGGGTGGGCCTCATCCCATCCCTTGGGGGACTAAACAGAAGAAAAGGGATGAGTAAGAGGGAACTCCTCCTGTCTGTGTGCCTGTAGCTGCGGCACTGGTCTTTTTCCTGCTTCCAACTGAAACATTGGCTGTTCCCGGATCTCAAGCCTGGTGGCTTTCAGGCTGGAACTCCCCCACTGGCTCTCATAGGTCTTCCTCTAGCCAATTTCAGATCCTGGAAATTTGGCATCCTCCACTGTCATGTGAGCCTATTCCTTACAAACAATCTCTCTCTCTCTCTCTCTCTCTCTCTCTCTACGTATCTAGCTAGCTAGCTAGATGTATACATTCTATTGGTTCTGTTTGGAGAACCCTGACTAATACAGCAACCAACTCTCAGTCCCACAGGGGACCTGCTGAGGAACCATGAAGAGGGTGCTTTGGGATTATCCACCCCCACCCCACACCCCCACCCCGCCCCAAGGGCTGGGGAAGCCAAAGGATAATCCTCTGACTCTTGTCCTGCACTGGTTGAGGGTCACTCCTGGGGCAGTAAATCCCCCAACACTTCTAGGCTGCCCTGTACCCAAGTTGCATGTTTTGTTCAAGATCCCCAGGCTTTAGGGAAAGATCTCAAGGTAGAAAAGCAGAGGAGCCACAGAGCTGAGGTCGGAGGCCAAAGCCTAAGCAGGAGCTGCCTACCATGCCTTTGGGTGAACCTCAGGATGCGCTGGGAGGCAATGGGTGGAATGTGAAGAGCCCTTGCCGTAAATCCCTAACATCATTGAAGCTGACGCCACAGAGGGATTTAAATAAACCTGGTGGTGCCGGCGGAAGCGCGAATGAGCTGGAGAAGCATATTCTCTTGCTTTGCTTCTCCAGATATTCCTACCATAATATCTTAACAAAGAGCCTCTATGCCTGGAGGATAAATTGAGGCCCACAGTTCTGGGGTTTTTAATGGGGTTGTCTGTCCAAGAGGCAGAGGCATGATGAGTTTAGGAAAATTCGGGATGTATACAGTGAAGAGTTTATAGCCAGTATATATAAAACTGGCCATATTCAATAAGAAAAGCCGATCTCACAAGCTGATAGAGAAAATAGTCAAATTATACAAACAAGAGTTCAGCAAAAACAACATGCACATGGCCAATAAATATCTGAAACTATTTCAAGCTCACTCATAATCAAAATAATTTAAAACCAGGTATGAATTTTTTTCCTCATCAGATTGGCAAAAAGTTTATAAGTTTGTTACTAGACAGAATGGGTGAGAGTATGGAAGGCCATCTGCTCTTTTTGGAAGGAGGTTTGACAATATGTATTACAAATAAACAGTGAGGTTACCCTTGACCTAACAGTTCCACTTGTAGGAATATCACCAGACATGCACAAAGGTGTCATATACAAAGAAATTCATTTCATAACTGTAACAAAACTTGAACCAATCTAAACATCTATAGGGATGTGGTAAATTACAGCACATCCATGCCCTGACTGTACGGCTATTAAAAACAAACAAGATAGACTTATCAGAGGTCCATTAAGTAAAAGAAGCAGGTCTCAGAGTAATATTTCATTGTTATTCTGTTTTTGCAAAACAAAGAATTCTATATTTTTGTGTGTATGCCTTGAAAAATACCTGGAAAGGCACACATCTAATTGTTCACAAGAATTCCCTCTAGGGAATGAAATCAGAGTGGGGACAAGCAGAGGAAGGGGTAAGGTAGGTGGTACAGAAAAGTAGAAATTTTAACTTTATATATTCTTATATTGTTCGTTACCTAAAGAGCATGTGTCATTTATGCGATTTGATGAAAACTGATAAAATCTAAAACATTGGAATAAGTAGAATTTAAGAGGATCCTAGCAACTCTCAGTGCCTAAATTTGATTTTTGGCTCATCACAGAACAATTCCAGGCTCATTTCATAAATGGAATCTTGGGCATCAGAGATACAGTATCTTCTAGGGCCCAGCCTGGCTTCCTTCAAGCTGATCTCTGGAATGGCTTTAATGTATCGATGAAGGAGATATATGTATCAGTCAGCTACTGCTGCATACCAAGCATCCCAAATGATAGTGGCTTACAACAACAACCATTTATTATTTCTCATGAGTCTATAGGTCGACTGGGCTGGGCTCAGCTGATCTCAGCTGGGCCTGCTCATGTATCTGTGACGTGGGTTGGCTGGTGGCTGGCTGGTCCAGAATGGCCTGGGTTGTGACAACTTGGCTTTCCTTCATATACCTCTCACACCCTTCCAGCAAGGTAGCCTGGGTGTGTTCTCATGATGGAAGCACAGGTGCATGGTGGAAATGCACAAGCACTTCAAATCAAGTTTGCTACTGTCTCTACTGTCCCATTGGCCAAGGCAGGTCACATGATCAACGTGAGACTCTTAGGGAGTGTGGGAGGTCACTGCCAGAGTGCCTGGACACAGGGAGGCCATTCACAGGGCCATTGACACAATCAATCTACCACAGAGACCAGCTCAGGACCTTCAGAGGTCAGAGATGATTGGTGGCCCCTCCCTCCCATGACCTTGGAAGCCTGGCTGTGGGGAGTCCAAGTTCTGAGTAAGTTACTGGTGATTGCAGCCTCCTCTGCAGTGGTGCTCAGCCTGGGGATAAAGAAAGCCAGTCTTTCTGCTGCAGGAATGGCGCGACTATGGGATAAACCAGCGGGGGAAGCGTCTCGTCCGTGATTTGTTGGAGATGAGTCATTGGTGATTAGCCACCTTCCAACCTCACCTGGGGCCCAAAGGTGAGCCTGAGGATGAAAGAATCAGGGGAGTAGAGAGGAGTTAAAACACCTGGAACAACCCCAAAAGGTCTGAGTGTTGCAATGGTCAATTTGTCCTAGGTGTTCATCCAACAGCCACCATCTGGCCTCCCCACTTTCTGTCTCCTGCAGCCCCCGACCCCTGCCTGGTGGGTGCATTAAACCTGGAATGGATTGTGCAGAAACTTCCTGTTTAAAAAATGTTCAGGGCTTCCCTGGTGGCGCAGTGGTTGAGAGTCCGCCTGCCGACACAGGGGACGCGGGTTCGTGCCCCGGTCTGGGAAGATCCTACATGCCGCGGGAGCGGCTGGGCCCGTGAGCCACGGCCGCTGAGCCTGCGCGTCCGGAGCCTGTGCTCCGCAACGGGAGAGGCCACAACAGTGAGAGGCCCGTGTACCGCAAAAAAAAAAAGAAAAAAAAAAAGACACATGCACCCCAGTGTTCATTGCAGCACTATTTACAATGGCCAGGACATGAAAGCAACCTAAATGTCCATCAACAGAGGAATGGATAAAGAAGATGTGGTACATATATACAATGGAATATAACTCAGCCATAAACAGGAACGAAATTGGGTCATTTGTAGAGACGTGGATGCACCTAGAGACTGTCATACAGAGTAAAGTAAGTCAGAAAGAGAAAAACAAATATCGTATATTAACACATATATGTGGAATCCAAAAAAATGGTATAGAAGATCTTACTTGCCAAACAGGAAAAGAGACACAGACGTAGAGAACAAACATATGGATACCAAGGGGGAAGCAGGGGGTGGGATGAATTGGGAGACAGGGATTGACATATATACACTATTGATACTATGTATAAAATAGATAACTAATGAGAACCTGCTATGTAGCACAGGGAACTCTACTCAGTGCTCTGGGGTGACCTAAATGGGAAGGAAATCCAAAAAAAGAGGGGATGTATGTATACGTAGAGCTGATTCACTTCGCTTTAGAGTAGAAACTAACACAACATGGTGAAGCATCTATACTCCAATAAAAATTAAATAAAGAACCTCACATCGGGCTTCCCTGGTGGCGCAGTGATTGAGAGTCCGCCTGCCGATGCAGGGGACACGGGTTCGTGCCCCGGTCCGGGAGGATCCCACATGCCGCGGAGCAGCTGGGCCCGTGAGCCATGGCCGCTGAGCCTGTGCGTCCGGAGCCCGTGCTCCGCAATGGGAGAGACCACAGCGGTGAGAGGCCCGCGTACCGCAAAAAAAAAAAGAACCTCACATCAATCTGGGACCTCAAAGAGGGTTCATTATATGAGGGTAAAGCCTGGGAGACAAGGAGGAAACGTGCTCATCTTGCTTAACCTTGGCATTGGATGGAAGGAGAAAAATAAACTTACCTGAGACTTGGTAACCATGAGCTAGTCCTCTTGTGGGTTCGTGGTCATAATTCAAGAGACGTGTAGTCCAAGAGACCTCAAGAGGAAGATCAAATTTAAACTTGTCCAAGCTTGGTAGACCAAAGAAGAAACAAATACAAGTTCCCTCTGGGAAACTCTACTTCCACACGCTTCCTAGAATTTTTATAAAGTTCTAAGGAATATGGTGGCCAATAGTCAAAGATCCCCAGAATTACCCTGTTAGGACTCCAGAAGGAAAAAAAAAAAAAGAGGTCAAAGAGAACGAGACATCAAAATGTCTAATCAAAATTTCAGTAGGAGATGGTAGAAAAAAATGGGGAAAAGATACAATTCAAAAAGATAATAGCTGAGAACTTTCAGATTTTTTTTTTTTTTTTTGCAAGGCACACATTTTCATATCCAGGAAGTTCTACTTAAAATTTGCTGCTATTCCCGGAGAGGAGAACTGGTGCCTTGAAAAGATGTTTGGCACTTCCACCTCTTAGTTTGTAGGAAGTTGCAAAAAAAAAAAAAAAAATTACTCTTAATCCTAACAACCTGAAAAAGTTAGATAAATTACAGAATCAGAACTTTCCTTGAACCCTCCAGAGAGCTGAGGTCACAAGGCAACCAAGTAACCTGAAATCCAGAAAGGAACCAGTCCCTCCAAGGAGAGAAGAGACACGTGAATTATCTGGTTTGTGGCAGAACGTGGAAGGAAGAGGTGCTGTATTATTACTACAGCATATATATAGTAAGAAAACTCTGCTAAAATTTTAAAGAACTCCTGGCCAAGTGTGGTTTAGCGTCTCAATCTGAAATAGCTGGGAGCAATGTGATAACATAGGAGCTTGTGTCACTCACAAGCTGTTTCCCACGAGCCCTACCAGGTGCTCCGAGAGAAAGATCTGGGGCAGGGCAGGATGCCTGAGAAAGTCCCCATCGGTTGTGCAGACCCGCAGGAGGTGATCACCTGCAAGGGAGGCATAAAACTCAGTCATTTCTCTGGACCCTTCTTTCCTGCAAAGCAAACTCTTAAGTCATCAGAGGAGGGACCGCAAACCCTTTCACCCACAGGGCTCAAAATGATCAGTAGCCAGGGGCAGGAAGAAGCAGGTTCAAAGCCCCATCCATGTTCCCTAGGCCCTTCCCTCCTACAAAGCAAAAGCCATAAATCTTCTTTGATTTCTCTCATCTATGCTTTGTAGTTTTGGCATATAAACCTTGCACGTATATTTTCAGGTTTTCAGTAATTGTATAGATGGTACTTTAAAAACTTTGAAAAATTCAATTCCCATTTGTTCATTGCTAGTACATAAAAATACGATTTTTATTTAACAACTGTTTTCTGTATCCTTTCTAAACTAACCCATTAGAATCAGTTGTAGCTATTGTAGATAAAATAGACTTAGGCAAAAAGTACCCCTAAAAATAAAGAGACTTTCTACCTAATGATAAAAGGTTTCATTCATCTCGAAAATACAATTCTGAACTTTTATGCACCAAAAACAAAGCTCAAAATATAAAATCAAAAACTGCCAAAAATACGAGACAGAATAGAAAAATGCACAGTCATAGTGAGAGATTTTTAATCCATCCATCTCAATTACTGGTCAAGCCCACAAAAAATTACTAAGAATATAGAAAATTTGAATACTACAGAAAGGATCTCATGATCGTATACAGAATATTGCATCCAACAATGGGAAGATAAACATTTATCTCAAAGCATTTATGAAATAGTTATAAAAATTGACTATGTGCTTGACCATCAAGTTAGCCTCAACAAATTCTAAGAATACCATATTCTCTAGCCCTAATATATTCAAGTACGAAATTTAATAACAAAAATATACCCCTTAAAAACCTAGATACCTGGAAATTTAAAATATTGAAAAATTCATGGGTCAAAGAAGGAATTACAGCGGAAATTAGAAAACAGAAATATGAATAAGTGATAACAAAATTATTCCTTATAAAAATTCTGGGGGTATAACTAAAGTCATATTTAAAGGAAAATGTATACCTTTAATCGCTTATATTAGAATTCAAGAGACTGATTCATCAGGGGAAAATAAAGAGGCGGGAGAGAAAAAAACTAAAGAGATAAACAATATTAAGAATTAAAAAGGTGTCATAACTGCAAAAGCTGTAATGATTAAACAAATGGAAAATGATTATTATGAACAACTTTGTGACAAGTTTTAAAACTTAGGCAAAATGGATTAATTCTTTTAAAAAATACAACTTACCGAAGAAGCAATAGAAAACCCAGACAGTCTAATGACATTTAAAGAAACTGAATGATTAGTTAAAAATCTTCTCAGAAAGAAAAAACCAGGGTCAAAAGATTTATCAGCAATTCCTACCAAATGTTTTAGGATCTGTAACAGGAAAGAGCTAAATCGGACTCCATGCTGGATCTGTTTGACTTTAACATTTGCTTTTTGTTGCTTTTGTCATTATATTCATACATAATGGCCTGCCTCAGGGAACCCTGCCCGCCTGTGAATGGCTGCAAGAAAAAAGAAACTAACACATCCTCTCCCCTAGGCTGGTCATTCCAGGAGATGTTTTGCAAGACTGATGGCCCCTTTACTTTACTTCCTCACCGCCTCTCCCTCTCTGATGCTATAAAAGAAACTGGCATCCAGACCCAGAGAAGATGATTTTTTGGAGACACTAGTCTGCCATCTTCTCAGTCTGCTGGCTTTCCGAATAAAGTCGTCTTCCTTGCCTCAGCACCTCGTCTCTGATTCATTGGCCTGTCGTGCAGCGAGCAGAGAGAGCTTGGACTCGGTAACAGATCCACTCTTCCAAATAATAAAAAAAGAAAAAGAAAAAGAAGAAAAAACATGCCCCAGATCATTTTAAAGGCTAACATAATCTTAATTCCAGAACTAGGCAAGACCAATATTGGCAAGAAAAAAGAAATTACAGTCTAATGTTGTTCAAAACCTGCATTAGTCAGGATAGAATATACCCTGGGGTTTGCAGTAAACAAATCCCAACATTTCAGTGGTCTTGCACAATAAAGGTTTAATTCTCTCCCTGTCTTAGTTGGCTGCAGGGCAGATGGCTCTGTTCCAAGCAGTAACACAGGGATCTAGGCTGCCGCTTCCCTCTTGTGGCTACACCACTTAGACCACGTGGCTTCCAAAGTTGCAACAAATCGTTAGGGTGGGTCTTAATCCAATTGACTGATGTCCTTTTTTTTTTTTTTTTTTTTTTTGCGGTACGTGGGCCTCTCGCTGTTGTGGCCTCTCCCGTTGCGGAGCACAGGCTCCGGACGCACAGGCTCAGCGGCTGTGGCTCACGGGCCCAGCCGCTCCGCGGCACGTGGGATCCTCCTGGACCGGGGCACAAACCTGCGTCCCCTGCATCGGCAGGCGGACCCCCAACCACTGCGCCACCAGGGAAGCCCTGATGTCCTTTTTAAGAGGAAGAGGTTAGGGCGTAGACCAGGAGGCATCCACGTGAGGACATTGAGAAGGAAGCCATCTGCAAAGCCAAGCAGAGAGACCTCAGAAGAATTCAAACCTGCCAACATCACGATCTTGGACCTGTAGCCTCCAGAGCTGTGAGAAGGTCAATTTCTGTTAAGGCACTCATTCTGTGGTATTTTGTTCAGGCAGCCCTGGAAAACTAATAGAACCGTCATTCCTGTAATTGTCATCAGCCACGTGGTCCCAGTCTAACTGCAAAGAAGCCTGGGAAATTAGCCCTTCCTTTGGCCCGGGAAGAAGAAATGAGTTGCTGAACACATTGCCTGGCTCTGCCGCAGGAACAAAGATGTAAAACTCCTAAACAGAATATCTCCTATGAATCAATTATGAGAGGCCAAAAAAAAACGACCAATAGAAAAATGGCCCCAAAGATGAGGCATTTGTTGGGTGAGAAAACATGCTGGTCCATTAACATATGAAAAGATGAGACTCTAGGCTGCTACTCTAAGTGTGGTCCTCAGAGCAAAAGCGTTGGCATCAACTGGGGACATGTTGGGGACATTTCAGGGAAATGAAAAGGAAAACCACACTGAGACACCATTTTGCACCTACCGGATTGGCAAAGACTGACTTTTAAGTCAGTACCAAGAGCCGATGACGACATGGAAAATTGGAACTTTCATCTTTGATTGGAGTAGATGGGAATTGGCATAGCTATTCTGGAAAACGGTTAGCCAGTTTATTATATACTGTGATACGTGCCCACCCTGGCACTCAACAAATCCATTTCTAGGTATAAACCTACATCTAGAGCGGTGCTTCTCAAACTTTAACGTGCCTACAAGTTTGTTACAATGCAGATTCTGATTCAGTACGTCCGGAATGGGACGCTGAAATTCTGCATTTTTAACAAGTTCCTGGAGGATATCAATGCTCCCCCTCTGAGGACCACAGTTGGAGTAGCAACCAGGAGTCACGAAAATGGGTATTTACAGCCACATCTGTAACAGCCAAAATCCCAAATTTCCACCAGCAGTAAGACCAGGCAAATAAACTACAGCATACGGCTGCATAGTCACACGCCGGAATACTATTTAGAAGTGAAAATGAATAAACTATGACTACTCACATTAGAGATGGATGAATCCAACAAAAGAAGTAAGGCACAGAGGAAATTATACAGTATGATTCCCTAATATAAAGTTCAAAACTCAGACAGAGCTAAATCATACATTGTTTAGGAATGCATACACACCTGTTAAAACCTTGTTAAAAGGACCAGTAAGGAAATAATTAGCACAAAACTGAGGATAGCAGTGGTGAAGAGAGAGAGGAACATGATGGGGATAAATCCACCCGGGGTTTCTCAGGTCCTGGCAACGCTCTATCTCTCAACCTGAATGGTGAATATATGGTTGCTCTATTCTATTATTATCCTTTAAACTGTATATATGCATCTTATGTGCTTTTTTGAATAAAAATAGTAGCAGGAAGCCTTTTTGTCTTGAAGTTCCAAGTGCCAAGTAAAATAAACCTAGTGAATTTACAAAAAGTCTAAATTTGGGGAATCAAGGTTTACTTGTACCTCTGAAAAAAAGCACATGCACGCAGCCATCCCAATTTGCAAGTGAATCCAGCAGGAGTCCAGTCTCAGGGATATACTCCCTTTTTCAATCTAAGACTCTCAGCTAGGGACAAATGGGGCGGGGAGCGGAGCTGACAGAATAAATGCAGAGCGGTAACTGCCCATCAGTACCTGGACACAGGTCAGAGTGGTTGGCTGTAGAGGGTGGGGATCAGTGATTTCCTGGAGCTCCCAGGGAAGGGAGAAGAAGAGGGGTGGGGCGGCGGGGGGGAATCAGTCCTGGGGAAGGGGCTGGGGACCCATCATCTCCCACTTTATCAGTGTGGGATGCTCTCTGGGGAGCCCACCTTCTCTTTCTGAAAAATCTCATGGAAACTTCCTTCTCTCACCTTCAAAGGAGTGCCCTCCAGCCGGCTATGGGCATCACCACGAGACAATTTTAAGTCTTGAGCCTCCGGTTCTCTGGTCTGGGGCCCTGAGCCCTTGGCTCCAAGCCCTCTGTCTCCTAGATGGGTGTGGTACCTGGGCCAGACTTCTCCCACCTCCATTCCAAGAACCCCCCTCCACATAGCATCCCTGCTTGCCTTTAACCACTCATGCAAGAGCGATGATGAGATTGAATTGTAGCTTAGGGAGAAGCAAGATATAAATACATCCTGGTGTAGTATTAATGTCAGTAATATTAGTGCAATTATTTCCAGACTAGTCAGATTCAATAAAAGCAACAGTAAACAAGCCTGGTGCAGCCACCAGGTGAGCACCGCGGGGGCCCGCACAGCTGGCTGGCTGCTGAGAATACCTTGTCTTTGCTGCCGCCCCTTGAGCAGGGAGAGACTTGGTGAGTGGGCACAGGTCCATCGACCGCCTGCCACCCACCCCCGCCTCCGCCCCGGGTCCTGATGCCTTTAAATAACTGAACTGGGGGGCCATCTGTGGAGGAGAGAGGGCAAGGGAGAGCCCCACATGCTGATTACAGGTGAGGCATCTACAGACTCAGAGCTGGGACTGTGTCCAGCCCTGGGGACCCCTTCCCGGAATTCCCAGAACACTGGCTTTTCTCTTTGGCACTCCTCACTGCTTTGTTATGTCCCTTTCCACATCTATCATCCCATTGTACTCTCAGCTCTCTGTGGATGTGGACCAGGAACCCTAGGGCCTGCAGTCGTGTGTAATTCAGAGCCTGGGATGCTTTGGCCTGGCTGTTTGGAAAATCAGATACCTTGGTGGCTAAGAATGTGTAAGGGGGGAAAAAGTCCTTTGGACCTTCTTAGGTTCTGTGGCCACCCTGAGAATTAAACTGGTATAAGATAGGAGAAAAGCCTATAAATTTATTTACGATTTTTACATGGATATGGGAGTCTTCAGAGGAACATAAGACCTGAAGAAGCTGTTAGACGAAAAGCTTATATCTTTTTAAACAAAGACAAAGGGGTTCAGGCTAGGGGAGGTAAATTATGGGACGGTGACTAGGAAAAAAGCGGTGAACCAGATCAGGGTTATTTTAGCAGGTTTGTCTGTACTGGTCCATTTCGGTGTCAACTGCTAGTTTCTAGTGATAAGAATGTTTTTCCCCTCCTGGTACAAGGAGCACCTTTCTCTTGGGAGATGTGAGATAGAAGCAAGGAGATCGGGAAGCCCTTTCTGCTTCTGCTGGTTTTCAAGTACCTTCAGCTCAAAATAATCAATATGCCAGAGTGGCATATTTAGGGGTGGCACATCCTGAACCCCTTCAAATGCGAGTCTGGAGGCAGGTGGGCATGGAGTCAAAGGCCTTTTCTTCCACTTTTTGGCTATGTGACTTTGGGTAAGTTACTCAACCATTCTGTGCCTCATCTAGTTCATCTGTAAAATAGAGATAATAATAATACTTACCTTTCAGGGCTGTGGTGAGGACTCTCAGTGAGGATAGATGTCAAATAAAGTAGCACAGGGTCAGGAGCATAGAGGTGCTTCATAAGCATACTATTTTTTTTCTTTTTTTTGCAGTACGCGGGCCTCTCACTGTTGTGGCCTCTCCCATTGCGGAGCACAGGTTCCGGACGCGCAGGCTCAGCGGCCATGGCTCACGGGCCCAGCTGCATCACGGCATGTGGGATCTTCCCGGACCGGGGCACGAACCCGCGTCCCCTGTTTCGGCAGGCGGGCTCTCAACCACTGCGCCACCAGGGAAGCCCCATAAGCATACTATTATCGTATTATTATCTTCATAAGTATACTTCTATCTACGATTATTACAGAGGCAGTATGGTGGAATGATAAGAGCCAGACTTCCTGGTTTTGATTCCTGGCTTGATTCTTTCCTAGTTGAGTGACCTTGTGTGACCTTGGGTGACTGGGCTTCGACTAGAGGGCAGTGAGGTCCCTTGGGTGTGAAATTCAGGGAGGCACCTCACTTGCCTCCCACAGTCCTGTCCTTGTTGAGCCAATTGCTTCTCTGTGCCACGTGGTAAGTGACACATGAATGTTAGTTACTCTTACCCATGAAAATGTCCCTGGAACGATTGTCTATGTAGCAGACTGTTCCAATGTTGTATATAAAGAATAAACCCGATTCCATCAGTGAACCTGAGGGAGAAAGCAGCTAAGAACTCCCATAGATGAAGAAATAGTGGGGAAAGGAAAAGGACTTCTCCTGGAGTGCTTCTGTATCTCTGCAATCAACACATTTTCCTGGCTTTCGCTTGAGTGGGAAGCTGGGAACCAAATCAAAAGTACTTGAATATACTCATATCTTGTAATAAATAACCTATAGGGCTTTCATGGTGGCGCAGTGGTTAGGAATCCACCTGCCAATGCAGGGGACACGGGTTTGAATCCTGGTCGGGGAAGATCCCACATGCTGCGGAGCAGCTAAGCCCGTGCGCCTAGAGCCCGTGCTCCACAACAAGAGAAGCCACCGCAGTGAGAAGCCCGCGCACCGCAACGAAGAGTAGCCCCCGCTCGCCGCAACTAGAGAAAGCCCACACACAGCAACGAAGACCCAATGCAGCCAAAAATAAAAAAATTTTTTAAATAAATAAATAACCTATAATGGGAAAGAATCTGATAAAGAATATACATATATGAATCACTTTGCTGTACACTTGAAACTAACACAACATTGTAAATTACCATACTTCAATGAAAAAAAGAAAGCCCTTGAAGGTTGTGTTACGAAGTTGGGTCTTGATTCTCGCTGGCTGTTCCATTTCTGAGAGTCGGCGGTTCCCACTTAGGAGATCACGTCCTCTTTCACACCCTGCTGTCCAGGCCTTCCTACCCAGGCTTCATCCTGGCAGCAGAAGTGAGAAGAGAAGGGTCACCCAGTGCGTTTCTATGCAGAGAACGTAAAACATTCAGTGACTGGCTTCTTTCCCATTAGAAAGAGACAGTGTCCACTTTATTCTTTAGGAAGATAGAGCACTTGAGCGTTCTTCACTCCAGCAGCTATCGATCTGGCATAACAAATTTGCATGGAACCCCCTTCGGCAGCGCCCTGGCAAATGCCTCCCCTCCCCTGCTCTCTACAAAGACCTGTGTATCTTTTCCCTGGGCCTTTCCAGCTGAATTTTAAAGAGGATTTTAAGGAGCGTGTCATGACGAGGGTGCCTCAGAGTCTTCTAAATCATAACACACAGAACCGAAAGAGGCCTATTTCTCTTCCCAGCGATGATTTGCCCACCCTGACTCTTGGTGCTCCAGCCACAAGCTGAGAAACCCCGCCCCCAAAGGGAAACTTCTCATCCTCCATTTTTCCTCCCCCCAAAATTGCTCTCAATCTCTTCCTCTCCCGTGCTGTGCCCTCCCTTTTCCCTCTCCCCCTTCTCTCCATCACAAAATCATAAGGCAAACCCGAGTGCATCTAAATCCCTTGCAATAGCCAGAGAGGGGGCCAGCCAGGCATATTTACCACTAAGTGGATGCAAATTCACTTACCGCTGATTTTCAAAGCAGTGAGACGTCCCTGCCACAATATTGCTTTTCTCATCACCAAATGGGGCCTTTGCTTTGTAATTTGGCAAAGCTGTCAAGACAATCAGATCTGGGAGGCCGGATGGTGTCTGTATCCTGCCATCCTGAGAGATGGATCTCCGGGACAGCCCAGGCGCCTCCACTCAGAAGTGTGTGAAGGGGCCTTGATCAAGGACATGGGACAGGGCACACGGAGCACAGGGCAGAGGCAGGACCAGGATGGGCCAGCCCTTCTGGTTCCTCCCTAAAGGCAGCCCTGGGGAGACAGCGATCCTGATCACCCAAGGAGCTGGAGGGGAAAAGGCCCTTCGATGGTCTTATGCAATTCTATGCTCTTTCCCGGGTTTTCACAGCACCCCTGGCCCACCGCAGCCCGTGTGTAGATGCTAGATCTGCCCGAGGCATGTCACTCCATCTCTCTGGGCCTCCCTGGGAGTCTTCATTTGCAGGAGAAAGTTGCATAAATGTGCCACAACATCCACTCCCAGTATCTTCCGAGGTAACAGACATGACAGCAAGTTACGAGCATTTAACTATAGGGCTACACTAAAGAGAAATGCTGGTCCTCCTGGGGCTGGTGTACGAGTCAGGATTCTTTTGGTGACAAAGGATAGAAAATCAAGTCTAACAAGAGCTAATTTGGCCCAAGCAACCAGGAAGCCACCAGGATTCGTTTTCTATGACTGCTGTTAACAAATTACCACAGAGGTACTGGCCTGAAACAACAGAAATGTGTTGTCTTATAGATCTAGAGGTCGGAAGTCCAAAAATGAGTTTACATGGCTAAAATCAAGAGATCAGCAAGTCTGCATTCCTTCTGGAAGTTCTAAAGCAAAAAGAATTCATTCCTTGTCTTTTCTAGCCTCTAGAGAATGCCAGTATTCCTTGGTTCGTGGCCCCCTTCCTGCAATGGCATAGCTTCAACTTCTGCTTCTGTCTCCACATCTCCTTCTCTGACTCTGACCCTCCTGAATCCCTCCTATAATGAGGACCCCTTGTAATTACACTGAGCCTATGGATAATGCCAGATAATCTCCCACCTCAGTATCCTCAACTTAATCATATCTGTACTGTCCCTTTTGCCATGTAAGAGAACATATTTGCAGGTTCTAAGGATGAAGACGTACGTAGACATTTTGTGGGGGGATTATTCTGTCTGCCACACCGAGGGATGGACTTCAGGCATGGATAGATCTAGAGGCTCCAACAGTATCGTCAGGATCTTTCTCTCATCTCTACCTCTGCATTCTGCTTTCCTTTGTGTTACTCTTATTCTCTATGCCATTTCAAACAGCTTCCTCCCACACCTAAGGAAAACACTGCCTGTAGCCTTAAATCATGGCATTTTAGATCAGATGGTTAGGGAAAATATAATCTTTTCCTTCCCCTCTCCTTCTCCCTTCCCTGGCCCAGTCATCAGTTCCTATGTAGACCTCCTGAATTAAATAAGACTCCCTGGGACGCTTGAAAAGAAGGACCCTGGGGGAGGAATAAAACATCCTGGAGATGGCCAGGTAGGGAGTTAGTCACTTAACATGTATACGAGGTATATATCCATTCTGTAATTCAAGGAGGTGATGCCACACACAGCTACAAAATGCCCCAGCAGCATAACTTGGTCATTATTCCAGTCTTTTAAAGGCCAGGCTGACCACGCAGAGGCCATAGGCAGATATCCCAAAACTGCTCAGCCCAGGGCATTGACATTTGCGGGTAAGCAGGGCCCGTGGGAGCCATAAATACTCTTGGCCTCACCATGTGTCTCCAAGACCTTGAGGCAATGAGCCGCCCCCCTGGAGTGGCCTCATAACTGAGTGATTTGGGTCTTGCTGGGTTCCAATCACAATGACAAGTTCTAGATATGTTAACACTCAAACTGGCCTGGAGAAGATAATGGAATTTAGAATGCAGACCCCCATTTAAGGGCTATGGCTTGGGAGATCCTACATCCAGTCCTTTGCCGGGGACAGTCCTGGTTTGTGCCTGTTGTCCTGATATAATTATTAATAGCTCTCCCCTTCACTCTGGACAGGGTGCCTATTTAAATGATAAATGTTATGGTTACCCTAGTGGCAGCACGAGTACAAAAGGGTTTCTTTTTCCCTCTTACTGTTCAGTTTAGCCCTGAGCCAGGTGGGGTTTCCAAGGCAGCAGCTTGGAAAGACCCTCGCATTGCAGTTTCCTTCTTCCTTGTGCCAGTTTTAAAGCCAAGGGATAAACAAGACCTTCCCGTTATACTATGTTATGTTACGGGGGATGGGGAATTATGACATGGACCCTCTCTCAGCTTTGTCCACAGCCCGTGCGCAGTGCCTTCTGAGTCACCCAGGGCTCTGTTCTCTCTCGTTCCTTTACCCAGATCTGGGGGGTGACAGCTCACTTGCTCTGGGGAAAGAACTTTTACAACTTTTCCTTGAACTTACTTGTATGAGTGCTGATACCTTTATGAAAATGCATAAATACGGTCCTGTGCATGGGGCGTGTGTATGTGTGTATGCATGGTGTGTGTGTGTACCCTTTTCTTTTCCTTGTTAGTCTGATTTTCCTTTCTCCCTCTCTCTCCTTTACCCACATACACACTGATGATCCATGCTAATTTCCCAGTAAGGGGATCCTTCCATACTTTTCTTTATAATCATATATACTAACGATACCTACATGCATACAGGTGTGTAACTTTATACATGCCCACATACGTGCACTTATGCAATACATATATTTACAAGTATAGGTAGCCTTTGTAGTTGTTTGTTTTCTTGAATTGTATGATATATAGTTTCCTCCGTCTTCCTTCTCTTACTCAACCATACCTTGGGGCACTCTCTCTCAATCCTCTGGTACAGCTCTAGTTAATTGTTTTCCATAGTGTGTAAATGTACTTTCATTTATTCACCCAGACCTCCCTCCAGTGATGGATATTCACTTTGGTTCCTCAGGAGAATTTCCCATGGCCACCAACAGATGAATGTATTACACT
This sequence comes from Delphinapterus leucas, assembly GCF_059928025.1. Taxonomy (NCBI): domain Eukaryota; kingdom Metazoa; phylum Chordata; class Mammalia; order Artiodactyla; family Monodontidae; genus Delphinapterus; species Delphinapterus leucas. Next base: position 64,466,172 of record NC_143147.1, on the reverse strand, counting down.
TTGGCCCTAATGCCCCTGACTCATAAAAGATTCAAAATCTTTAAAAGCATGTGTCAATTTGAAGAGTATAATTAGCCACCACTGTTTTCCAAAATGTTGGACTGACCCATGAAGCAAACTTTAGGCAGAGCTTGAAGCCCTCACTTCCATATAAATGTGGTCACAGTCAACCTTTTCTGTTCTCTTATGTTTGCTGCTCGAGTGCAATTCTGGAGTGGGGTGACCAGTCAAAGCTGGGTCTCCACACAGGATCCACCTCTATATTAGAAAGAGCTCCAGCTTTCGGAACAAATGGACCTGGTCTCAAATTCTGGCTCTGCCACTTATGAGTGGGGAGATTTGGATAAATACTCACCTTCTCCCAGCCCTGGTTTTCTCGCTTTTAGAATAGGAGCCGTGACACCAACCACATAGGGAGTTAAATGGGATCATCTGTGCACAGGTCCCGGCAAACAAGAAGCCCGTGGCCCACGTGACCCTCCCCACTCACAGGTCATGAATCATGCTGGAGCCTGAAGGGGAAAAGTTCAAATCAATCAACAATGAAGCCCAGGGCAAAAAGTCAAAGACTGATAAGCAAACAGATACAGGCTGTTTTCCGAATAATTGGATGCCCTGTCTTGTTTACAGAGCCCCGGTGAGCCACAGAAGGAGACCGCAAGGCTGGAGGTGCCCTGAGCCCATGCGTGCACTTGGGGGAGGGGTTGGAAAGGAGGGAGATGATGGAGACTAGAGGACTTGAGGAAGGCATCCTGGGGCAGGGGTGCGGAGGGTAGGGATGGCCTAAATCCTTCTGTACTCTGGCCTTAGGCTTGGGGTGGCAGGAGCTGGGGGGTGGGTATTACCCACCAGGCAGTAGAGGCCACTCCCTGTCCTCACCTCCTACTGCACCCCATACTTTCTAGACGCCCAACTGCTGATCTGCCTTTAAAAAAAAAAAGCAGAATCTGAGGCCTGACTCTACAGCATCTCTGTGGACTCAATGTGTGTGTCCCCCCAGAATCCATATGTTGAAGCCCTAACTCCCAAAGTGATGGTATTCAGAGCTGAGAATTGGGCTTGGGGGGGGTGATTAGGGTTAGATAAGGTCATGAGGATGGGACCCTCATGGTGGGATTAGTGTCCTTATAAGAGGAAAAGGGATCAGCGCTTTCTCTCTGCCTTGTGAGCACACAGCAAGAAGGAGGCCGCCAGCAAGCCAGGAAAAGAGCCCTCACCAGGAACTGAATCTGCCAGTACCTTGATCTTGGACATCCCAAGCCTCCAGAACTGTGAGAAATAAATGCTTGTTGTTTAAACCACTCGGTATTTTGTTATGGCAGCTCAAGTGGACTGAAACAGCAACCCTGCCTCTCCTTTTAAGGATACTGGGGGCAGAGAGCATGCAAGTATCTTCAACATATCTGGCTCCAGGAATTGTGTCCTGTGGCCAACACCAAGTCACTTGCCCCATCCACTCTCATGGGACTGTGGCCAGGGCAGTGGAGAACATCTAGGGTGTTGATGCGCAATTAGTGTCAATGGAAAATTTGGGACTAGGTGATGACTTAGGGCTGGAAAACGAGAGTCACACACACACACACACACACCAAAATTTCCATTACTAAGAGTCAGATTTTGGCTTCAAAACCAGCCCCCAAGAAACCTACCCAAAGCCCCCGAGAAATTACAGGAATTCTAATTTTCTTCTTCTGGGCAACCTTCTCTGGGTCAACCCTCCAAACACCCCTCTCCCAGCATCTTCCATTACTCACCACCCCTCCTCCACCCTCAGCATCACCCCAGACCCTGATGAGGAGCCTTTCTTAGGGACAACTTGCCCAGGGCTCTGACATATCCATTTGTATCCTCCTTAGTCCTAAGCATGGTGTCTTACACATAGTGGGTGCTTAAGTTGTATTTGGTGAGTCATCGATTAGAAATACTAGATGGTCAGTACCAGCAGAGGGAGAGATGGGGAACCAGGAGTTGCCCGGATTGGAGGGAAGAGTGAAGCCCCATCCCCAGCAGAAACCTGAGTCTGAAATCCCGAGTCCCGCCAGGGAGGTGGGAGCCATCAATTACTTAGACGAGACCTTCATTCATTCATTAAAATCTCCAAAACGGGAGTTGTGTTAATGGCCAGGCACGCTGTTCTCTCCCCTCAAGGTAAGAAGATTTATTGTCCAAACTTACATTTTATCGCGCACAACTGAATAAAAATGATCAATTTCCCTGCCCACCTTAACAGCATCCTTCCACAGTTATTAAAGTCTCTAAAAATGTTTTCTTTAAAAAAAAAAAAGTTGAAAAAAAGAGAGGAGACCAGGAGGAGGTGGGAAATGCCGGATTGCTAAGAGTTATCCATCTTGTCAGCTGGGGACCGCATAACCTTGATGTCACTATATTTTCTGTTCAGACCCAAATTTACAATTTGCCAGCCAAGGAGATAGAAATGCCAAACCTCCTCCTTGGAGGTGAGTGCTGGGAGGTTCTCAAAGGGCTGGAGAGAGGAGAGGACTCCAGCTCTGAAAACTCTTACAAGACATTGAGCCTGTCTCTGAGCTCTTAGCAATTTCCCCCAAGTTGGGAAAACACAGCCTCCAAGGGCAAGGAGACGGTTTAAACATCAGAGCTCCAAACACATTTGGCCAAGAGTTCATTTGTGCTCTGTCCACCGATGAATGAGCAGGTTTCCAACCCAGAGGAGCAGGCTTGGTGGGCTGGACATTCACCCGCTCAAGGTAGGAGCTGGGACATCAAAGCAGCAGGGGAAGGAGGGAACCAGAGTGCAAGGGAGGCATTTAACCCACGGGAAAGAGCAAACGGCACGCACACCCAGCAGCAGTGCCAGTTGGCATGCAAACATGTTGATAGGCAATTGCACATCATTCATCTGTTCATTCTAGTAGGTCCCCAAGAACCTTTGTATCGCCATTTTGATAATTTAATTTTACTAAATGCCAAGTAATACAATTGTATATCACCCATTTCCCTGGTACACTGGGAATTCCTTCAGGACAAGGATAAGTGCTCTCTCGCTCTCGGTCTCTCTCTCTCACACACACACACACACACACACACACGCAGGCACATTGGATGCCTTCTAGAAGGGTCTATTGCAGCCTATTTACTTGAAAGTGGTAAAACTGTGTTTAAAAATTCCATAATTTGGGCTTCCCTGGTGGCGCAGTGGTTGAGAGTCCGCCTGCCAATGCAGGGGACATGGGTTCGTGCCCCGGTCCGGGAAGATCCCACATGCCGCGGAGCGGCTGGGCCCGTGAGCCACGGCCGCTGAGCCTGTGCGTCCGGAGCCTGTGCTCTGCAACGGGAGAGGCCACAGCAGTGAGAGGTCCGCGTACTGCAAAAAAAAATTAAAATTAAAAAATTCCATAATTTGGAATTAGTTACTAGGTCAGTCTGGCCTCTTTCCAAATTAGTGCTAATTAGTTAGTCTTCCTGGACTTGTTTCTGGGTGAATCCAGACATCTGTCCTTTGCTCGGACCCCATGTCACACTCAGGCAACTCTTTTCTGACTTTGGAGGCATCCTACCCGCGGGTGAGGCCACGGGCCACCACAGCCCCACCCCACTGAGAAAGCTCCCTCCACCCCTCCAGGTTTTCCTAGTACATGCGAGTCGTGGAGGCTGTCAGGACGCATTTTCCTGGCGTGGCCTGGACGATGGCCATAAATCTGTCTCGGGCCATTTGACTCAGGCTCCCAGTGCCAAGCTTAACAGACACTTCCATTGGGCCTGATGTGCCAACGATCTATAAGCCATTAGCCAGGCAGTATTAGACCTCCCGCCTTGGCCTCCTCTGTGGGAACGCATGCAGAGAAGGCAGAAGGAGGGAGAGAGAGGATGTACAGTGGCTGGGTGGGGGGGGCAGTGTGGGGAGGGCGCTGGCCGGCCAGGAAAGAACCGCTAAACCTTCCCTTGGCCTATCAGGGCCCTGCAGCCATGCAGCACCTGCCCAGTCGTTCCTATCGTAGACCCGGGGGTAGAATGGGAAGCCAGCCTGGTGGGGGAGGGCCAACGCTGGCTGATCAGGAGCCAGGGCATCAGTTTAGGGCTCAAAGGTCCGCAAATATCAGTCCTACTCTGACTGATACACCTTCTAGGAGGTGCACTACCGGGGTAGGCTGAGCACATCCTCAGGCAGTTGACCTTTGGCCACTTCCACTGAGTCTGAATTTCCTCTCCGAGTATATGTCCTCAGGAATCCAGCCCTGAGTACCAGATCCTCCGTCTCCTATAAGAATAGATGATCTTGATGATGATGGTGGTGGCGGTGGCAGTGGCTAACGATTGTTTAGTGTTCTTCACATATAACTCCTCTATTATCACAACAACACCATGAGACAGACACTCTTCTTATACTCACTACACAGGTGGGGAAGCTGAGGCACAGAATTAAGAAATTCCCTAAGCGGCAGCACCCAGATTTAAACCGGGCTGCCTGGCCCCCCATATCTGTGCTCTTAGCCACTACATTTATTGCCTCTCAAAGCAGCCAGGAGGTCAGAGTCAAAATAGACAGGAGATAGCTCAGCTTAACGTTGGCATCACAGTCCTGGGTCCCCAGCTGGCTGCTACTGCTCTGGTAGGGTTGGCCCCCAGCCCAGCAGGCAAAGGAAAGAGAGTAGTTCGCCCAGAGAGTCCTTATTCAAGCCACAGAGACCAAAAATGACATCTATTCCTTCTAGAAACAACAGTGTCTAAGCTGCTTCCTTAATCGGAGCCCCTTAGACCATTTGCATTTTTAGGTCCAAGATCTTCCACCTTTGAGGTTCTTAGTGGCCAGAGCCTCAGCATCCTTCAGGCTGTGCCAAATGTCTGTGCCAAAGGGACTGGTCTCCAAAGTCCCCTCATGTGCCAAAATCTCTTCAGACACAGGAGATATGGACTGGGATAGAATGGGATGGGATGGGATGGGATGGGATGGGATGGGATGGGATGGGATGGGATGGGAAGGGATGAGAATGGGATGAGATGTAATGAGATGGGAAGGGAAGTGGATGAATGGTGTCTTTTTAGTTGAACTATCCATATGCTCCAATCTCCCCTTCTTTCTAGAAAATTATGGATAGTCATTAAAAGAAACATCCATATAATCCTGCCAGGTAGCCATGCATGTAAGAGCTGGTGATCCATTGCTCTTCACCCAGGATGAAGAAGCTCTGTGATATGTGTCTTAACTTAGGCGGCTGTAACAAAATACCATCGGTTGGGGGGCTTAAACAGCAGCCATTTATTTCTCACGGTTCTGCAGGCTGGGAAGTCCAAGATCAAGGTGCCAGCAGGTTGAGTTCCTGGTGAGGGCTCTTTTCCTGGCTTGCTATGTCCCCAGTGGTAGAGAGAGAAAGAGCTCGGATCTCTCTTCTTCTTCTTATAAGGACACAGATCCCATCATGAGGGCCCCACCCTTATGACCTCATCTAAACCTAATTATCCAAAGACCCCCACCTCCTAATACCATCACATTGGGGGGTTGTGGCTTTAACATATGGATTTGGTGGGGGGGAGGTTACAAACATTCCATCCATAGCAATGAGTGTGCCAGTACCTTCAGACTGTGGTCTAGAGGCCTCTTCCCATGCCCTGCTCCCCTGCATGGGCCCCAACCTACCTGGATTCACTCAGCCTTTGAGACCCAGCTCAAACTTCCCCACTCCCAGGAAGCCTTCTCCACCCACATCTTTCCTTTCTCTGATTCCCATCTCTATTTAGAATTTGTCACCCAACTGAACACTTGCTTCTATGCAATGCTTATTGATCTTTAATCTTACAATCCAGGTGGACAGAATATAGCCTATGTTTTTGCCCTGTGGCAACCCTGAATGAATTTAATGTTCCAATGACTAAGAAACAGATTCATATAGAACCATAGAGCATTAACCCTTACCATACAAATTTGAAAACAGAGAATCCAAGAAGCTATGGGATGTGCCTGGTATCACATGGCCAGGATGCCCAGAGTTCGGGGTCCCACACGGCCTCTACTAAAATGCAGGGAGCTTGTGTCTGAGTTTGAGTTCTCCTAAAAGCAGACCTTTGGGCAAGGATTTGAGTGCAAGTTGTTTATTTGGGAGTGGGTTCCAAGAATCATGGGGAGGGAGTGGAGAAGAGAGAATGGGAAGAGAGGAAAACTAATTAAGGAGCATTAATGAGCAGGTTCCCACTGTGGGCAATGGGGCCTCTAAGAGGCTGCAGAACACATGACGGAGCTGGGGGGTTTCTCTATGAGCTCCTGTCCCTTAGGGTTGAGAGTCCCACTGCTGAAGGATTTAACTCTCATCACCTCTGCTTGCCTTGTGGGACTAAGTTCCCTTCCACAGCCAAAGAACAGCCCGAGGTAGAGAAAGTCAGGTATAGGGCTGGGAAGACTTCTGCAGGCACGTGGACTGTCCACCATGGCTGTGGTATCCTCCGGGTGGGTGGGTCAAAGAGGTGGGGGAGGAGGACACTTCCCTGGTGGAGCAGTGGTTAAGAATCCGCCTGCCAATGCAGGGGACTCAGGTTCGAGCCCTGATCCAGGAAGATCCCACATGCCGCGGAGCAACTAGGCCTGTGCGCCACAACTACTGAGCCTGTGCTCTAGAGCCCGCGAACCACAACTACTAAGCCCACGTGCTACAACTACTGAGACCCACGTGCCTAGAGCCCGTGCTCCGCAACAAGAGAAGGCACCGCAATGAGAAGCCCGCGCACCGCAACGAAGAGTAGCCCCGGCTCGCCACCATTAGAGCAAGCCCGCATGCAGCGACGAAGACCGAACTCAGCCAAACATAAATAAATAAATAAATTTATTAAAAAAAAAAAAAGAGGCGGAGGAGGCCACCGACAGGGTCTGCCACGGTCAATGACACTTGCCAACCAGTGAAAGTAGAATCGGTACCCCGACTGCCTCTCATACGTGTGTCCTGTTCTCTGCTGGGAACAGGCCTCTGCTTCAAGATCTCAGATGAAAAGCTAGAGCCCCCCACCTGCACCCCACCCCGCGGATATATGTTGTTACGGGGAACTTTTAAAAGGCACCAGGAAAAGGTGCACTGTTATTTGGGAGCTGCCCGGGGTCACAGCGGCCCACTCCCACACGTGTGCGAGGAAAGGGCCTCTGACACATCCACCCGGTTTCTTCCTATAGGACCCCTTTCTCTGGGTACTCACAGCTGGGAAGGGGGCTCACAGCAGGCCCGTGCAGGGGTCGGGAGGGATTCAGACCCCAGCCCAGCCTCCTGCATCCCCGGGGGAGGGCAGACTGCGGGCACGGGAGCTGTCAACCCGGCGGGCTGAGTGACAGACTCTGGGCACATGTTCTCACAAGAGGCCCCTGAGCGCCCAGCACAGACGGCCGTAAAGAGGAAAGACAAGCAACGACTTCAGCGGGTGTTTCACAAAACTCCGCACAAGCTTCTCCCCAGGCAGGTTATGTCCTGAGTTTACGAAGCAAACATCCTTGTCATCTTTGCCTCTTGTCCTAGCAGACACGCTCTCACCTCGGCCTGGAAATACGGGCCTCTCCATTCAACTGCTTCCCCTCAAGGTATCCTGTGCCGAGCCCCCCACCCCTGCAAACACACACACACGCACGCACGCACACAGGAAGCCTGAAACAAGAGTTAGCAGACCCAGATTGAGCTTCCTCTCTGCCTCTGATGAGCTCTGAGCCCAGTGACACGTCCCTTTCTAGGCCTTACTTTTCTCACCTGTAAAATGGGCACTGCGGTCCTTTTCAGTACCGACTTTGTGTGTCTGGATGATTGTAGAGCCTCCCAGGGATGCCCAGGCCCCCGTCCAGAGGAGCTACAGGCCCATGGATGGACAGCATGCTTCGGGATGGAGGAGGGAAAGCTGGGAGGGATGCTTCCCTGGCTTCCCCTTTGCCTCTGTGGGGAACAGTGTCTTGGGACTCGGAAGCCAGTTAGCAGAAGGGCTTTTGACAAGGCCCTACTCCTCAAACTTTCCAAATGGTAGGCTTAAAACAAAGGGTTTCTAGGACCAAGACCCCACAGCCAGCTACCTGGCCCTTGAAGACTCGGCTCGGACGTCCAGCTGGGCGGAGGACTCTTCCAGGGGAGCCCCTGAGAGCCCGCCCAGGCCAGCGCACGGCGGACCTACCCCTCCAGGAAGGGGCCACTCCTTTCCTTCTGTAGTCTTTGATTTCTATTTGTTCAGATTAGAAAGCTTACTTATAGTCCTTTCTTTTGCAAAGCACATCTCCAACTTCTCCCCTGTTAGTTAGCGCTCCCCTGCATCACGGCCAAGTGAATGATTATCACTGCACCCCAGGTGGGGAAACTGAGGCTGCGGAAGCGGAAGAGACTGAGTCAAGGTCAGACAGCGAGTCATCAGCCTAGTCCGTGACTGATACTCATTCCTCACCAAACTCTCAATTTCCGAGTCCAGGATTGAATCGGGATGGGGGGAGGTAGAGTCGTGTTTCCTCGGGGCCTGGGGCGCACTGTTTCCTATTGCCAAGGGGGATTGTGACCAGCAAGTCGCTGGGAAGAGGAGACGGGGTTTTCAAAAAATATATAAAGAAAGAAAGAAAAGAAAGGAGTAAAAGGGAGAAAGAAATCGCATTCTTCCAACCACCCTCCCCAGCAATCTCAGGCAGCTGCGTGTCCGGTCGCCACCCCCCTTCCTCACACCTCCCCTTTTTACATCAACATTCAATCATCTTTCCCCATTCACTTCGTCTCTTCCATTTTTATCTTGCCTGTGAAAATTGGTGTGAAATAAAAAGGCAACTCTGCCTACAGATGTAATCAATTGGTCTGGCAGGTAGTCCACAGACACCTAGGAAGGGAAAGCCAGTCTCCAGCGTGGACATCCCCGCCCTGTATTTTCTTTCTCTACCTCCTACCGTTCCGCCTCTCCATCCCCCTCCTTACATATTTCTGTCTCCTTTTCGGCCTTGCTTTGATCTTCTTTTTATTTTCTGCTTTGCGATTAGCAGAGGTAAACCAGCCTATGGGCCCCCGCCCTCCCACCCTGTTTCTTTCTTTCTCTTTTTTTTTTTTACGTCTTTATTGGAGTATAATTGTTTTACAATGGTGTGTTAGTTTCTGCTGTATAGCAAAGTGAATCAGCTATATGCATACATATATCCCCATATCCCCTCCCTCTTGCATCTCCCTCCCACCCTCCTTATCCCGCCCCAACAGGTGGTCACAAAACGGAGCTGATCTCCCTGTGCTTTGCGGCTGCTTCCCACTAGCTATCTACCTTACGTTTGGTAGTGTATATATGTCAATGCTACTCTCTCACTTCGTCCCATCTTACCCTTCCCCCTCCCCGTGTCCTAACGTCCATTCTCTAGGTCTGCGTCTTTATTCCTGTCCTGCCCCTTAGGTTCATCAGAACTATGGGTTTTTTTTTTTTTATATTCCATATATATGTGTTAGCATACGGTATTTGTTTTTCTCTTTCTGACTTACTTCACTCTGTATGACAGACTCTTGGTCCATCCACCTCAATACAGTAACTCAATTACGTTTCTTTTTACGGCTGAGTACTATTCCATTGTATATTGCAAACAAACACATGAAAGGATGCTCAACATCATTAATCATTAGAGAAATGCAAATCAAAACTACAATGAGGTATCACCTCACACTGGTCAGAATGGCCATCATCAAAAAATCTACAAACAGTAAATGCTGGAGAGGGTGTGGAGAAAAGGGAACCCTCTTGCACTGCTGGTGGGAATGTGAATTGATACAGCCACTATGGAGAACAGTATGGAGGTTCCTTAAAAAACTAAAATAGAACTACCATATGACCCAGCAATCCCACTACTGGGCATATACCCTGAGAAAACCATAATTCAAAAAGAGTCATGTACCACAATGTTCATTGCAGCTCTATTTACAATAGCCAGGACATGGAAGCAACCTAAGTGTCCATCGACAGATGAATGGATAAAGAAGATGTGGCATGTATATACAATGGAATATTACTCAGCTGACCCTGAGTAATATTCTTTACTTTAAATAAAGTAATATTTCTTTACCATTATTTTGTTATATGAGAGGCAGTGGAGAAGGTGTCTGCATTTCCCCACTGCCGCCTCTGCAGGATGCCAGAAGATGCCCAGAGCTCCCAGGGATCCTCCTCAATCTTTCTAGAGAAGTGAGACCAGGTTCAGGATCTCTAAGGATCCCAGCCACCTAAGCCCTCACACACACCCCCAGCTAGGAGCTAGGTCTATAAAACCAGTCCCAGAATGAAAGCCTCCCCATCATTCAGGAAAGGAGAGAATGTCCTATGCAGGAGAATTGTCTATTTTTACTCATTAAATCACTTACTAAAAAATATATATATTTATCAAGCATCACTCTGGCCAGGTGCTGGGCACACAGAAATGAGCAAAGCAGCCATAGATCCTTGCAAAGTGCAGTTCCTGGCACAGAGTAGATGCTCAGTAAACAGAGGTCACTGTTGGTTATTATTATTCTAGAAGTCTTTATTACGGTGCAAGACACTTAATAGCATAAAATAAATGTTCGTTCCCTCCCTTCTAAAGGCAAGAGAGACTAACTCCGTAAGATTATCTCCTTATTGGTCTTGGCTGTTGTTTTAATGCAAGGAAGGATGGAGGTGTGAAACCGAAATGCTCACTCCAGTACCATTTAGATTAGAAGATATTCAGTCAACACAAATAAGCTTATAATCAAAAATTTGTGAGACTTGGCGTGAAGAAAAAGCACAGAGTGCTACTGGAGGACTTAATTTAGAAAGGTGGTGGGGGGGGGAGGATCTGTGGAGCCAGCATCTTAAAGTAGCATCACTTAACCTAGTGGTTCTCAAGGTAGGGTCCCCTCAGCAACAACAGCAGCACCAGGAAACTTGTTAGAAATGAAGATTCTCGGGCCGCCCCAGAACAACCGAATCAGAAACTCTGGGGATGAGGCCCTGTTACCTATGTTTCCGATAGCAATCCAGGAGAGTCTGGTACTTGTTTTGTTTTGTTTTGTTTTTGCGGTACGCAGGCCTCTCACTGTTGTGGCCTCTCCCATTGCGGAGCACAGGCTCCGGACGCGCAGGCTCAGCGGCCATGGCTCACGGGCCCAGCCGCTCCGCGGCATGTGGGATCTTCCCGGACCGGGGCATGAACCCGCGTCCCCTGCATCGGCAGGCGGGCTCTCAACCACTGCGCCACCAGGGAAGCCCTGGTACATCTTGAAGGGTGAGAACCACTGATGGAAGCCGAGACCGGAAGGATGAGTGGGAGCTGGCCAAGTGATGGGGAGAAAGAAAACTCTCCGGGCAGGGAGAACAGAACAGCACAAACCAAGGCCCTGCGGCAGGAAAGCCCATGGGAAGATGTGGCTGGGATGTAGCGAGGGACAGAGGGGCAGGGGTTGGAGAGTTAGACCTTGCAGAATCTTAGAGACCCATAAAGAGTGTGGTTTTGCTCCTACAACCACCAGAAGCCCCAGCGGGCTCTCAGCAGAGGAATGATACCATACAATGTCAATGTCATAGAATCTTGTTTATATCTGAGCTGGTGGGCCAAGGTTTAGGCAAAAACCACCTGTAGCCTGGCTCCCAGCTGCACCCAGGGTTTCCCAGGGCCTCTAGCCTCTTCCCGGGTCACACCTGCCCCCGACCCATGAACGAGCCCTTCTCAGACGCCAAGAAGGGGCTGCCGTGCGTGGTGGGGCTGCGGGGGGGGGGGGGGGGGGGAGGGGCTACGGGGTGGGCGGGGCTGCCGGGGAGGGGGTGGGGCTGCGGGAGAGGGCGGGGCTGCTGGGGAGGGTGCAGGCGGGAGTCGTGGAAGACGGCTCCTTCCTTTCATCCTATGCATTTTGATACCTAATAGGATTTTCTAACTGTCTGCATGTATTATTTTTATCTTCCTAAAAATGTCCATGGGGGGTATCAAAACAGTGGGATTATAGGTTATTTTTGTTTCTGTTCTGCAGAACAGAAATTTTATGAAATAAAGGCAAACACAATTTTATAAAGCCAATATTTATCAAATACTGTTTTGCATCAGGTACTTTGGTGAGTTAGCTCTTTATTCTCTCAACAAATATTTATGGAGCATCTGCCATGCCCCAGGCACTGGGCGGGCCTGGGGGTGGGGAGGAAAAGAGACCAAAATCCTGCCTCCATGGTGCTTCCATTCTAATGGCAGGAGCCAGACCAATACGCAAATTTAAAAAGCAATAATAGATATCAGTGTTTGCACGGGAAGGGGAACAGGGCTGGTCACGGGAAGCCTGAGAAGGTGGTAGCTGGGTGAAGAACCAAGAGGAAAAGAAGGAATGAGCGTGTCGGCAAGGAGAAGGATAATGGGAGCCCGAAGGTGGATGTTGGCCTGAAGATGAACAGCAAAGGGAGTGTGTAGCTGAAGGGGGTGGAGGACAGGCTAGAGGGGGCAGGGAGGGTCCGTGAGGACGGCTGTCTGGCTCATGCCTTTTGCCTGCGAGCCAATCGCCCCCAGGATGTGATCTGACATCTTGAAAGCATCACTCAGCTGTATGATGAGAATAGCCCGAGGAAGGGGCAGGACAAGATCGAAGCGGGCTGCCCGGAGAGGAGGGTTAAGTGACAAGCCAGGTGGGAGGTGACAATAGCTTGGGCTGGTGCAGGAGCAGTGGAGAGCCAGGCACATCGGATTCTCAACAGGCTCTGAATTGGTAGCCGCCCGGATTTGATGCTGGGTCGTAGAAGGGAAGAAAGAGGAGACTGAAGGATCTGCCATTGTTTTTTGACCTGAGCAACCGAAAAGATAGTTGCCACTTACTAAGATGTGGTTTGAAGGCTGAGGGAGAAGTAGGTTTTTGGCGGGGAGAGGGAGATGGATAATTTGGTCCAGAACATTCGAAGTTTGAGATGTGAATGTGTCCGTTTGGATCCTCCAAGGAGCAGACTCTGAGACGGGACTGGACAGGCAAGAGGCTTCTAGGGGAAATGGCTATGAAGGATGGAGGGGAGGGAACAGGGGTAGGTGGGAGATCCCAGATGCAGGATTTGTGAAAAGAGAGGGGGCGGGAGGGAGGACCTGGGAGGGGGATCCTGCAGACACAGCACAGTTCTAAGAACGGTTCAGTCAGGCCAGTGGTGGGTCCTCGAGCCAAAATCTCCCATCAGGGGTGTCCACATCCCACAGGAATGGGCCTGCACTGTACCCCCTTCTCTCTGGCTTACTCCACCCCCCATGCTCAGTCATCGGCTGGGAGAAGCCCGCAAGAGGCAGGGACTCAGTGTACTGTGAAGCCGGGTCCAGGGATGCCAGTTATCCTGTTCCCACAACTGGAGGTGTGAGTGGAGCGTTTCCATGGCTGCCACGGCCTATTAGACGTATAAGTAGAGATATCGAATAGGCAGTTGGATATATGAGTCTGGAGTTCAACACGAAGTCCAAGCTGGGGATAAAATTTTCAGAGTCTTCAGCTTGTAAATGGTATTTAAAGGCTGGAGAATGGATGAGAGGGTGCATAATTGGCAGAGAAAAGCGGTCCAAGGGCTGAGACCGGAGGCACACCTGCACTTAAGAGCGGGGGGATGCAGAGGAACCAACGATGGATGCTGCCTGGGAAGCAGGAGGGAAACCAGAGCCTGGGAGCTGCTGGATGTCAAAGTAAGAAACTGTTTCCAAGGGGAGGGGCTACCACCTTTCAGAAGGCTGCCAGTCGCCATTTATTTAGCATCCTTCCTGGGCCTTGCAATTTGCCAACGATTTCATGGACGTCGTCCCACTCGGCTGGTCTCCTCACTGATGGTGGGTGCTGCCCAGACCTTTCCGGGGCCAACACGCCCACCCTCTAGTTGCTGGGAGTGTTGGCGGCTGGGAGTGATGCCCAAGGTTGCACTCCCTCCCCAGGGGCACAAAGGCCCAGCCTCCTTGCTATCATTCTGGGTACCTCGAAAGAGCATCTGCACTTCGAAGCTCCTGGGATCAGCTGAGGCTTGGGGGTACAGTCAGTAGCTTCCCCCATCAGAAGAAAGGCTTGCAGACCACAGGGGGTTGGGCGAAGTGCCACCTTTTTAAGAATCCACTGGATGCTCTGGTGAGAAATAGGAAACTCACAGACTCTCTTGGCCATTCTGTTCTAAGTCACGACCCACTCGACACTCTCTAGACACTCCTTATCCCTCTTTTCTGGCTACTTTCCTCCTTTCGCAAAGTGGCATTGATCACCTTCCAGTGTACTATATCACTTCCTTATTTATTTGCCTACTGTTTATGGTTCACCTTCCTTCTTTCCTAGAACATCAGCTCCATATGAGGGCAGGGATATTTCTCACTTTTGTTCATTGATAGATCCCAAGTGCCTCCTCCACAACGGGAGTCTGCTGAGCACGGTCCTAAGGGCTTCCTGGATGTTAAGCTCCGTGTTGCTCTCATCAACCCTATGAGGAAGGAACTATGATCATGCCCAGTTTACAGCTGGGGAAACTGAGGCACGGAGAAATTCAGTAACACCCTGAATTCTCACAGCTAGTAACGGCAGAGCCAGGGAACTAACTCAGCCGGTCTGGTTGCAGAGTTTGTGCTCTTAACGCCCCCCATGCATGGCTGAGAGAGAGAGAGAGTGAGAGAGGAAGAGAGAGAGAGAGAAACAGGTTGATCTGCTGGTGCAAAGAGGCCAATTTCCAGCATAACTGCCCAGCCCGTCCGAATGTTCAGACGCTGGCACGTCAGACCCGAGGCAGCAAGGCTGCATTCCTGTATGTTTCCCCCCTTGCAGTGGGTTGAATAATGACCTTCAGATGGATGCATCCAAGTTCCAATCCCCTGGAACCTGAGAAGGTGGCCTTATTTGGGAAAAGGGCCCTTGCAGATGTAATTAAAGACCTGGAGATGAGATCATCCTGGATTCAGGGTGGGCCCTAGATCCACCGAAGAGTGTCCTTAGAGAGACAGAAAAGCAGCAGACACACAGAGATGCAGGGAAAAGGCCATGTGAAGACGGAGGCAGAGATGGGGGTGATGTGTCTACCAGTCAAGACGCCGGGGATCGCCGGCAACACCAGAAGCCGTGAGGGAGACCTGGGACAGAGGCTCCTTCAGCCTCCAGAAGGAAGCAGCTCAGCTGCAACCTTGATTTTGGATGTCAGGCCTCCAAAACCGTGAAAGAATCCTTTTCGGTTGTTTCAGGCCACCCAGTTTGTGATCATATGTTACAGCAGCCTTGGGAAACTAATACACCCTCCTTCCCACTTCCTCCTCGCCACCTCCCCCCTCCCCCACTGGAGAACCGGAGACTTCTGCCCCTCCCTCTGCTTCCCCCTCTTCTGGTTCATCCCCACTGAACCCATCATCAAAACGCTGCACCGGTGAGGTCCCCATGGCAACGGCTCTCATGCCAGAACCCAGGATTAGGGCACTGGAAAGAGCTCCGAGGTGGGGGCCGGGAGGGGTCTGCCGACAAAACAAACAGCAGAGGGAAGGCAACTGACCAACACACTGGGCTTTATATTAGCTCTTCTTTAACAAAACAAGGCTCTGTGAAAAGTCCCCCTTAACCTGATGAATAATCTGTAGGTAGGAAAGCAAAAAGGCTGGCGGAATCCTGCAGCGCCTGGGGGCTGCGATCTAGCCCGAGGGGGGTAGGGGGCGGGGCGGGGAGAGGGGGACACAGACAAAGCCACCCTCCTGGTTCCTTCCAGACGCGCCCTGATCTAGGGGTCAACGTTGGCCTGCCTGCTGGGAGACGCCACAGGGGCCCAGGCTCCAGGAGCAGTGTCAGGTCTCCTGATGGTGGCCTGAGGGCGGTTCTGCCCGCTCTCTGTCTTGCTCTGCCCTGGGTGGACGTGAGCCCGGTGACCTCCACTTCCAAGGTGAGCACGTTCGCGTGGCCGACCCCAGGGCTGCGTCCCATCTCCCCTCCCATCTCCCAGCGCCTCCTGGACCAGCCAGTGGAGCCTCCCACCCAGCCGCCGACGTCACCCGCTTCCGCTGCGGACGGCGCCCCCTGCCGGCCTCCCGTCTCCTCCTCGCCTGGCAGGAGGCGACCGGTCTCCGGCTCCTCTCCTCCAGCCCCGAATTCCATCAGGTGTCACGTTCTGAACTCTGTCCTCCCTCACAGCCTTGTGCATCCTCCTCCTGTGGGTTCCCATGGACGCCTCTCCAGCCCAGCCCCGCGCCACTCACGATGGGGAAGTCAAGCCA
Source organism: Delphinapterus leucas (assembly GCF_059928025.1). Classification (NCBI taxonomy): domain Eukaryota; kingdom Metazoa; phylum Chordata; class Mammalia; order Artiodactyla; family Monodontidae; genus Delphinapterus; species Delphinapterus leucas. The sequence goes on along the minus strand of NC_143147.1, from coordinate 64,450,058 downwards.
TCGCACCTGCTGCTCCCAGACCAGCTTTCTAGCCGTCTTCGTGCTTTCCCTCCCAAGGAAGTCCCCTCCCACCTCCGTGCACTCATAGGCGCACACACTCGCACTTACACACTCACACACACCACAGACACAGGACTATTCACACACTCATTCACACTTATACACTCACAATACCACAGGGACACACTAACACAGATAGACACACACAGACACTCACACACAGAAATACGCACTCACACATATTCATTCATACTCATAGACACACTCATTCACATACGCACACACACCACAGAGACACACTAACACAGACACTCACACTCAGAGACACACACTCACATGGCATGGAAATACGCACTCACACACACGGAAATACACATACTTATTCACACTCACAGGCACGCTCACACAGGCACACGCACACACACTCCCGCCACCCTCTCCTACACATGTTCACACTCACACCCGCACACACTCATTCTGGTCCTGGGGCTCAGGCAGTGCTACCAGCCACACAGGTGCTGCAGCCACGGAGGTGGTAAGACTTTGCTCAGGTGGCCCCTGAGTTGGGGCATCGACAAGCAGGTGGGACCCAAGGGTGTGAGGACACAGGCTGTCTCTCTGTCTCTCTCCCCGTCCCTCACTTTCCAGCTCATCTAACACAGTTCAAGGCACACAGTAGGTTCTTCAGAAATATTTCTTAAATGAGTGGCCATCAGCCACTCAAACTAAAACCTGCACGAGAATGCACAGAGACCATCATTTTGCAGCCCAGAACGTCAAAGTAGCCTCGTTAAAACCACTGGATCATTCTCAAAACAAGAAACAAAAAAAGGAGAGTGGAGACAGAATGCCGGCATCCTTAACTGTCTGCCCATATTCCATGTACCTCCCGACTCAGAACCTTTGTTGACAAAAACCCCTGTCCTGGAAAAGCTCCCTGCACCACTGCAAGCTCTCTAGTGCCTGGCACAAGCAAACCCTCGACTTTGGGTCGTAGATGAATAAATAAATGAACGAATCAATTAGCATCACTTTGCCCTGGGAGTTGTTTAGCACAAGTCTGGGTACGGTGAAGGCATCAGTCAAGATGGGTGAGTGGGTGGATGGATGGACGGATGGATGGATGGAAGTGACCTTTAAAATCTGGCCTAAAACTCACTTCTAAGACACTTCCTGGAGTGTTTCCACTCCACTCTGATCTCCTTCTTTACAGAGCATTTCTATGAGAATTCAGCTTGAGCAATGTTCCTGTATGGTTTTAGCCATTTCACTCCCACGGCTGCATGAGTATGTGTGAACCCATCACCATCACCCCCCCCCCCCCAGTTAGTCCATGGCTCCTCCCGAGCAAGGGCTGGGCTGTTTCCATCGTGCCTTCCTTGAAGTTACTGCAGGGCTGGGTCACCACCGGTTGGAGGGTGCGTGGGAGCTCTGACGAGGGCAGCTCCACTACAGATGTGTCTTGGAGCACATGTTCTGGCTGACGGGCTTTGGAGTGGGGACAGGGAACGGGAATTCTCCCTTAGCTATAATTTCTTCTTCTTTATGGGAAAGTGGCCGAGTGCTGTTCCTTTTCAGGCCCTAGGGAAATGTCTGATTGCCTTCCTGGGAGCCCCACTTACAGGGCAGATAACTGCTAAAGGAATCTCACACCATGTTTCCAGAAGAGGAAGTACAGGAGGCCCAGGGATGGCCCTCAGTTGGATCAGTTTCTACACTACAGCGTTGGCTGCCATGCTCTGGCTTCTTATACTCTTGTTTCCAGAAGCCAAGGGAAGAAGGAAAATGCAGACATTTTCCAGAAAGATCTAGAAGCTCCCAGAAATTGCCAGAATTTTCCAGGCTTGTCTATAAATACAGTGGTGCTGTGTACTATGAAGCTCTAGTTACCTGGATGTGCCCTTGAAGGGGACACAGACCCAGCCCTGTCTCCCCATACTAAATTAAACCAAATCAGCTAAATTAAACCAAACCAACAAAGCAGTACAGAATCCTCTAGCACCCTGGGAGAGATCCTGGAGGGCACAGCATCCTCATTTTCTGTTTTCTGAGCTGTAAAACGGAGTGATATTAGCACTGACATCCCAGGTCGCCGTGACGACTAAATGACAGGAACGATGTAAAACGCTTGGCACTGTGCCCCCACGTAGTAGATGCTTAATGATGGTTGGACGATGATGGCGATGATGAAGGCCAAGAAGAAACTGTGCTTTGCGGTCAGAAGACAAGTCCCAGTTGGTTGATGCCACTTAGGATGGTACCAGGAATATATTAAGTGCTCATTGAATATTAGTTGGTATTCTTCTTCAGAATTTGCATTCTTTTTCCCCATTTGCCACAACTAAGAGTGCTTAAGGGGCAAATGACTTCCTGTTATCCCCAGAGAAAGATCCTTTTACTGGCAGGAAGGATACCAAAAGCCACCCTGAGGCTTGACTCGACAAGCAAACATACAAGCAAGAAAGAGACCACCTGGGCAGCATCTAGCATTGCTCACTTACAAGAAATTCAACCCGGGAGGTGCCTTCCCAGGGCCGTGCTCAAGCCATATAAAGTACACACGTACGCATACATGCAAACACACAGCCTTAGCACCTCAGGCCTGGTTTCAGAAACCTGGAACTAGCACCACATTCTGATTAACAGTTGAGAAAAAAAATAAAAAAGAAGACAAGTCCCTCCGACAGGCCACTCTGATTGCCTGGCTACCGTTGTCCAGTGCCTTTGCAGCTCCACACCTCTACCCACCAAAGCACCCACAGAATCAACAGTGCCTCCTGCAGGCCTTGGCCTCCAGGAACTGTCTGGATGCCTCTGGGAGCAGAGGGTTAAAATGCACAGGGAATGTTCCATTGCAAAAAATAAAAGGTCCCTTGGAGTCCTGCAGAACTCAGGGGTTCGTCTAGGGACATTCCCTGGCCTCTTTCCTAGAGAACTTCCAAAGTCCAAGCCTACTGCCAAGCTCAGGAATTCCCCGAGGTCTGCCAGGCCTCTAGCCAGGAGTCCAAGATGCACCTTGGTAAAATGCAAGGTGACCTGGGGGCCTCAAAGTCTCATCCAGAAAGGTGAGTGTCTAATGCATCACCCGCTGGCTCAATTCCCCCAGCCCAGCCCAGGCGGCTGCTCTGTCCCCCACAGCCTTGTGTCTGGGCAGCTGCAGGTCCACACCAACTGTCCGGGTTCCTCTGGTTTGTCTGTTAGTTTCTATCTGGTATTTTGCAGGGTCACCTTACACATGGGGTTTGTGATGAAGCCTTCTGGCGATACCTCCTGACTGAAGCAAATTTGCCTTCTCTAATGGCCTGAGAAAAGGTCGTAGCCTGGGAGTCTGTATTACTGTGTCACAGAAATTAAAGGAGCAGTTTGCCACAATAAAGGAGTCTCTGCGGGGCAGCCTGCTCACCCTTGCCACCTTGCTCCTGCTAGAATCCTCTTCCAACAGCAGGCAGGATGCCTTTGGAGCTACAGGTAAACCACTGAATACAGCTACCCCACTCACGCACCTCCAGGCCGATGTACCGTGTGATGAAAATAGTGCTGTGGGACTTGGGGGAGCCTTACTGAAGGGTTTACTGTCCACCAACTTATTTCCTGGTCGGGGGTGTGTTCTCTTTATTTGCCCCACAATGATTCAAAGAGTGGGCGAGTAGGAAAAAAAAACCTCAGAAAGTCAAAGTACTAAATTGTTTTCAGTGGTTATTTGCTGGGGACGGGGGACCTGGATAGGACTGGAGATGTGATTTTTCCATTCTTAATTTGTACAAATATTTTAAAGTGGTTGTTTTTTTGGTTTTTTTTCTATGTTTCAAGTTAACAAAAAACTGAGCACCTTCCCTGGGGGAAAGGCATATGTTGAAACGCCTTTAATTTCCTCTTGATGCAAAACTAAGCCAAAGAGAGGAAAACACAGTGTGCTGAGTTCCAGGCAGTTGTAGGATTTGGTAGGGGGAGGAGCGAGGGCGGAAAGGAAGAATAAAATGACCACTCCCGTCTGGCTCCCAGCATCCCTGAAGACTTGGTATTTGATCAACTTTGTGGGCTTCTATAAAGAACATTTCTCACCTGCACCCCAAGTCTGTCTTTGTTTAGTTGACTTACCGTCTTCATTCTGTTCCTGAAAGGGTTTGTGGGATCCTCACCCTCAGTCACTGCGTAGATTTGAATTTCACAAATGGACTCTGTAGCCGGGGAAGGCTTTGCTCCCTTTGCTGAGCTGTGCTGTCTCCTTCCTTTTGCAGGAATTGTGGGATTCCTGAGATGGCTTGTTTGGGAGTCCCTCTGCTATGGGGAGGGAGTGAGAAAACCTTCCAACAGTGACTCTTGGGTGAACCAAAATTGGCATCTATAACACATGGTGCAAGAAAAGGTCCCATTTGAGAAAAATGTGTAACTCCGTGTCGCAGAAAAGGAAGAAGCTGCTTCTCACCTAACCAGCTCACGTCTGAGCTCTTGAGAGCAGACCCCATAGAGGAGAGGAAGTCGCCCAGTGTCTCATCATCACAGCCCGGCCCCAGCCGCCAGCTCCCACCCTGGCTGCTTCAGGGTTGAGGATGGAGAGATCCCGCTTGGCTGAAGCTGAGCCACCTTGAGGAAGTATCAGTTCAACACTGTCGAGAAGAGCCTGGAAACTGTCAGAGGCTCTCACATCCCTAGTACGAGCGAATCTTGACTCCACGCGTGACAGCAAAGCTCAGGGGTGTGCCATTTTCAGACAATTCTTGGCGAGATGCCTCTGAATATTAGTCCTTGCAGGAGTACCCAGACAGCCAAGAGGGCAAGGAGAAAACCAGCGCTGGTGGCAGCGTCTTCATTCGGGGAAGACACTTCTCTGACCATTTCCAGCAAGACCCTGAGCCAAGTTTTGTGAGGCCAGCACGCATTTTTTTCTTTCACTTTTTATGATAAGAAATGACAAATATATACACATAGACAGAATAGTGTAATGAACCCCCAGGTACCCATCGTGCAGCTTCAACAGCTATCAGCATCCTCTTATGGCCTAAATTGTGTCCCCCCCCCCCCGCCAACAACACCACTGCAAACTTCATATGTTGAAACCCTAACCTCCAACGTGATTATTGTTGGAAATAGAGCTTTTAGGAGGTAATTAAGGTTCAATGAAGCCAAAGGGTGGAGTCCTGCTCTGATAGAATTGGTGGCCTTATAAGAAGAGGAATAAGTTCTCTCCTCCCCCCACCCTCCCATCCCCCACCTCATGCATGCACCAGGGAAAAGCCGTGTGAGGCCATCTGCAAGCAAAGTGGCCATCTGCAAGCCAGAAAGAGAGCTTTTCCCCAAGCCCGACCTTGCTGACAACCTGATCTGGAACTTCCAGCCTCTAGAACTCTGAGAAAATGAATGTCTATTGTTTAAGCTACCCTGTCTACAGTATTTTGTTATGGTAGCCCAAACAGACTAATAAAACTCCTAAATGCTTTATATTGTTAAAGATATTATAACTGGAATTTAAAAACAATTTTCTAACTGTTTGTACTATTCTATAAAAATACAATTGACTTTCTTAGGTTGACTTTGCAGCCTGAAGCCTTGCTAAACACGTGTAACAGTTCTCGCAGTTCTGTTGTTAATTCCTGAGGATTTTCTACAGAAAAAAACATATTCTACACAAAGAGCGAGAGTTTTACTTCTTCCTTTCCAACTGTATACCTTTCATTTCTTTTCCTTGCCTTATTGCACTGGACATAATTTCCAGTCCAATGTGAAATAGAAGTGATAAAATTGTCTTGGTTCCCGTCTTAAGGAGAAAGAAGTCTTCCATCATTTAGTATGATGTTGACTCTAGTTTTTCATCTATGCCCTTTTTTTTTTTTTTTTTTTTTTGCGGTACGCGGGCCTCTCACTGCTGTGGCCTCTCCCGTTGCGGAGCACAGGCTCCGGACGCGCAGGCTCAGCGGCCATGGCTCACGGGCCCAGCCGCTCCGCGGCACGTGGGATCCTCCCGGACCGGGGCACGAACCCGCGTCCCCCGCATCGGCAGGCGGACTCTCAACCACTGCGCCACCAGGGAAGCCCCATCTATGCCCTTTTTATACTGAGGAAGTTCCCTTCTAGTCTTATGTGCTGATAGTTTTAAAATTTTGAATGACATTAAACTTTGTCAAATGCTTTTTCTCTATCAGAACAATCATATGATTTTTCTCCTTTATTTTGTTCATACAGTAAATTACATTAATTAATTTTATTGAGTTACAGTTGATGTACAATATTATATAAGTTATGGATGTACAATATAGCGATTCACAATTTTTAAAAGGTATACTCCATTTATTGTTATCAAATATTAGCTATAGTCCCGTGTTGTACAATATATCCTGGTAGCTTATTTTATAAATAATAGTTTGTACCTCTTAATCTCCTACTTCTGTATTGCCCCTTCTCTCTTCTCCCTCCCCACAGATAACCACTAGTTTGTTCTCTATATCTGTGAATCTGTTTCTTTTTTGTTATATTCACTAGTTTGTTGTATTATTTCGATTCCCCATATAAGTGATATCATATTGTATTTGTCTTTCTCTGACTTACTTCACTTAGTATGATAACCTCTAGGTCCATCCATGTTGCTGCAAATGGCATTATTTCATTCCTTTCTGTGGCTGAGTAGTATTCCATTGCATATATGTACCACATCTTCTTTACCCGTTCATCCGTTGATGGACACCTAGGTTGCTTCCATATCTTGTCAATTGTAAATAATGCCGCTAGGAACATTGGGGTACATATATTATTTCAAACAAGTGTTCTTGTATTTTTCGGCTAAAGACCCAGGAGTGGAATTGCTGGGTCATATGGTCGCTCTGTTTTTAGTTTTTTGAGAAATCTCCACACTGTTTTCCACGCAGGCGGCACCACTATACGTTTGTATCCCGTACATTTCTCCACATCCTTGCCAGCATTTGTTATTTACGTTCTTTTTGATGATAGTCATTCTGACAGGTGTGAGGCGGTATCTCATTGCGGTTTAGACTTGCATTTCCCTGATGCTTAGTGATGTTGAGCAACTTTTTATGTGCCTGTTGGCTACATTAATTAATTTTTGAATGTTAAACCAATCTTACATTTCTGGAACAAATTCCACTTGGTTATGATGTATTAGTCTTTTTATTTGTTGTGAGATTCAACTGGTTAATATTTTGTTAAGGATTTTTACATCTATGTTCATGAGGAATGTTGGTCTATATGTTTTCTTGTATTAGTTTTGTCAAGTTCCAGTATCAGGGTTATATTGGCCTCATGAAATGAGCTGGAACGTTTTCTTTCCCCTCTATTATAAACAATAAATTTATCAACTTCCTCTCTTCATAAAGAAAATAGTGTAACTAAAATTAGCATTGGTATTTGATAGAATTAGCCAGTGCAACCTTCCGAGCCTGGAATTCCTGTGTGTGAAGGTTTTTGATAACAAATTCAATTTCTTGGAAATTCAGATGTCCTATTTCACCTGGTGTCAGTTTTCATTAAGTCGTGTTTCTCAAAGAATTAGTCCATTTCATCTAATTTGTCAACTATTTTAGAATAAATTTGCTTACAATAGCCCTTATTATCCCTTACATGTCGTAGATTCTATAGTGACGGCCCTTTTTGTGTTCCTAATATGGAAATTTGTATTTTCCTCTCTTTTTTCTTAGTCTTGTTAGAGGTACACAATTTTATTTATCTTTTCAAAGAACGAACTTTTGACTTGTTTATTTTTTTGTCTATTTTCTACTTCTGTGGTTTCTGCTCCATATTTATTGCTTCCCTCTTGCTTACCTTGGGTTTAATTTGCTTGTCTTTTTCTAGCTTTTTAATGTGAAAACTTAGAACATTTATTTTGAACATTTCTTCCTTTATAATTCCTTAAAGCTATAAATTTTTCTATATGCATCGATTCAGCTGCATTTTGATATGTTAATAAGTTTTATTATGTTTCACCTCGAAATATTTTCTAATTTCCTTTGTGTTTGTGTTATTTAGAAGTGTTGTTTAATTTCCAAATCTGTGGCTCTATTTTACTGTTCTTGATTTCTAATTTAATTCCATTGTGTCAGAGAATATATTCTGTAAGATTCCCATCTTTCAAAATTATGGAGCATTGTCTTATGGGCTACCATATGTCTTTCAACTATTTTATGCATATTTGGAAAGAATGTGTATTCTACAGTTGTTGGATGTATGGCTCTATAAATGTCATTAGGTTGAGGTAATTGATAGCATCTTTCAAATATTTTATTTTCTTACTGATTTATTTTTAATTAATTGTTCTACAAGTAGTGAGGCAAGGGTGCTAAATTCTCCAACTATGACTGTGGAGTTTTCTAATTCTCCTTTTAGTTCTGTCAGCTTTCGTCGTGTGATTTTGGAAACGCTGTTAGTAGATTCACACACATTTTAAGTTGTCTGTCTTCTTCCTTTTAACATTATGAAATGTCCCTCTTATTGGTGATATGACTTTATCTTAAAGTCTAATTTGTCAGATACTAATATAGCCACTCCAGCTTTCTTATAATTTAGGGTTTGCATGGTATATCCTTTTCCATCCTTTTACTTTTAGCCTATTTGTGTCTTTGGATTTAAAATCCATCTCTTGCAAATGTATAGTGGGTCTTATTATTTTTATCCAGTCTGACAATCTCTGCGGAGCGCAGACTCCGGACACGCAGGCTCAGCGGCCACGGCTCACGGGCCCAGCCGCTCCGCGGCACGTGGGATCTTCCCGGCAGGCGGACTCCCAACTGCTGCGCCACCAGGGAAGCCCGATCTCTGCTTTTTAGAAGGAGTGTTTAGTTCATTTATTTTGTAATAAAGTTATGCATACGATTGGATTTAATCTGCCTTTTTGTCATTTGCTGTCTATTGGTCTCATCTGTTTTCTTCCCCTGATCCTCCTTTCCGGCTTTCCTTTTTGCTGATCTATTTTGGCATTCCACTTTGATTCTAATGTTGGCTTTTTCGAGTTACCATCTATAATATTCATCTATTAACTCATCACAGTCTACTTAAAGTTAATATCTTACCACTTCCCATAAACTATAGGAACTTTAAAACTATATAGTCCCATTTACTGCCCCTCTACCTTTGTGTTATTTTTGCCACATGTGTTACTTCTATCTATGTTTAAAAATACCCACAATATAGTTTTATAAGTTTTGTTTAGTCATATATGTTTTTTCTCTGTATTTTAAAGAAATAGATAAAATATAAAAGGCTATACATATATATAAGACTATATACTTATTAATTGATTCATTCTGCTGATTTGAATTATCCTCTGGTGCCGTTTCATTTGAGCCTAAAGAATTTCCTTTAGCATTTCTTGTAGTGCAGGTCTGCTGGAAATTCTCTCGGTTTTCGTTTATTTTAAAATCTCTTTATCTTTATTTTCGACGTATAACTTGATTGGGTATAGACTTCTGGGTGGCAGTGTGGGGTTTTCTTTTTCTGAATTTTAAAGTTATTGTTTACTGTCTTCTGACCTCTGTCTTCTCTGATGAGAAGTCAGCCATCATTAGTATCTCTTAATAGAATGTGTTGTTTTTCTCTGAGTGCGTTCAAGCTTTTCTCTTTCTCTTTGGGTTTCAACTGTTTGATTATGAGGCACCTCAGCATGGTTCTCTTTGTATGTATCCTGCTTGGGGCTCATGAACTTGTTGGGTCTGTAAATTAATGTGTTTCACAAAATTTGGAGAGTTTTTAGTCAATAATTCTACAAATATGTTTCTGCCTCATTTTCTAGTACTCCAATTACACATATTTAACTTGATATAATCCCATAAGTTTATGAGGTTCTGCTCATTTTTCTTCCGTTTTTTTCCTCTCTATTCTTCTCCTTGAATAATTTCTATTGATCTATCTTCAAATCCACTGACTCTTTCTTCCTCCATCTCCAATCAACTACAAAATGATTTAAGGAATTCTTTCATTTCGGTTATGTACATTTTGGGTATAGCACTGCAGAGCCCTGTATAGTAGTTGGTATGTCTCTATTTAAATTCAAATTAAATAAAATCAAAATTCAATTTCTTTATCACAGTAGCCACATTTCTAGTGCTCCATCGCCAAGTTTGGCTAGTGGCTCCAGTGTTGGACAGTGCAGGTACAGAACATTTTCATCACTGCAGAAAGCTCTGTTGGACAGAGTTGCTGTCAAATTCCCACTTCGTTCTTTTTTGAGTTTATGTTTCTTTACTGAGATGTCCTATCTTTTACAATGTATATATTTTCCTCTGAGTCTTTGAACATATTCATAATAGGTGCTTTAAATTCCTTTGTACTACTTGCAACATCTGGATCATCTTGGGGTCAGTTTCTATCGATGGCTCTTTTTCTTGAACATAAGTAACATTTTGTTCTTTCTTCACCTCTCTAGAGATTTTTGATTGGATACTGGTAATTTTGAATGATATATTGTAGAGGCTCTGAGTCCAGTTTGTTCTCTGCCAATTTATTCTAGCAGGTAATTAAGCTCATTGGGCTCAATCTCCAAAGTTTATCTCCCCTTTGAGCAGCGGCAACTGAAATCTCTACTCAGTTCCTTCAGCTTCCAGCTGCTGCTTTTTTCCCCCTGGGGCACATAAAGATCCCCCTGAATATATACATCTTAGATGTGCCAAGAATTGAGGTGGATCTTATATGTAAACTTTGGAGCTCACTTCCTCTGCAGCACCCTTCTTTCAAGGATTCCCCACCCCCACCCCCCACTAAACTTTCTGGCTTTCTTCCAGCCCTGAACTCTGTTTTCTGACACATTAAGCCAGTACAGCTATGGTCTTCTGCCACTTCAACGTATGCACAGATTTGGGAGTTCTGGGTAAAAAGTCTGTGATGAGAAAACAGCTATTCTGAGTTGCTGCCTAGGCATTTTACAGTATGACAACCCTGCTCACACCCAGACATTAGATTGGACATTTAGATAAGGACATTGGACATTTAGATAAGGACCTGAGCTTAGGATTCCTTCCACTAGTTCCTGCTTTGCTTTTCCTGGGGCACCTTTCACAATAACCAGTTAAGAGTTGAGCCGGGAAAAATAAGTTAGTGACCTCTGCCCCGACCATCTTATAAGTAATAGGTGCTTGCAACCCTGCTCTCTGTCTCCTGCTTGGTCTTGACCTGAGACAGGACTCCCCTTCCCCCAGCTCATTGTATCCCCCTCCCCAACTCTATTCTGGGATCTGTAAATAATAAATCTTAGGACTTTACTTCCCTTGCATGGGTGTATTAAAACCATGCCTTCAATCAAAATGACCCCAGGGTTTTCACTTCTGCAAAGTGGGAGCCCAGATGCTGAGGAAGCTACCTGCCAGCCCTGTGTGGGTGGCTTGTGCCTCCTCATTCTGCAGGTCATCACCTGCATATTCTTAGTTCAATACACCAGCTACAGGCTCCCCAGCACAGAGCCTCAAACTCACACATGTCACCCATGAAGTTAGTCTTTCGAGGGGAGATTCCTCTCCAGTTTCTGCCTTTTTTTTTTTTTGTGGTACACTGGCCTCTCACTGCTGTGGCCTCTCCCGCCGCGGAGCACAGGCTCCAGACGCGCAGGCCCAGCGGCCATGGCTCACGGGCCCAGTCGCTCCGCGGCACGTGGGATCCTCCCAGAATGGGGCACAAACCCGCGTCCCCTGCATCGGCAGACAGACTCTCAACCGCTGCGCCACCAGGGAAGCCCAAATTTCTGCCTATTTTTGATTGCTCTTGTGCCTTCTTATGTTGCCTCTAAGGTTTCATAATTGTTGTCTGTGCAAGGGTTACTCTACCACTGTTATGATGGTTATGGCACTGTTACCAGAAGCCCGAAGCTCCCACCATGCATTTTTCCCCAGTCTGATGTTCACCCAGCTTGTGCTGTTGAAGACTTGACCTTGGGGCATATGGCCTTAGGAAGAGAAGCTTCCATTCTTTGTCTCCTGGAGGAAACTCAGAGGCTAGCCTCATACCGTTAGCCATCAGAATTCAAAGCAGTCAGTACTCTTGGGTTACAGTTATCAACGTTCTCCAGAGAATGTAGACTATCTAAAAGGAAACCAGCACAATCCTATCTGGACCCACACTTTCTTTCGATCTTTTTGAAAATTAAAAACAAACTTTATTCTTTTTTTTCCTCTCAGGAAAGAAATGATAGAGCTTGAACATCTAATCAGCATCATTACCATCATCCACTAAAAGAAAAAGTTCCCTTTCAACCACCTACATGTACCAATAGGTTACACTCGTATAGAAGCCTTACACCCCAGTGACAATTTACCAGTAGATGCATATGTGGGTGTGGAGAAATCACGTTGCACAGTGGGAAAGCACGAACGCAGAGCCCAGTCCCAGCATCTTTTGGCTGTGTGGCCTTGGGAAATTTTTTTTAACTTCTGTAAGCCACACCTTTCTCATCTGTAAAGTTGGAATAATAATATCTTCCCTGTAGGGTTGTTATGAGAGCTAAATGATAAAGCATGAAAAGTTGCCTCCTGTAATACAGTTGACAGAAGACTCTCAAAAATTCTGTTCATCGAGTCCCTGAGGTCTCTACGACCAGCCACGTGAAATCCAGTTGAGGGAATGAAAGCTTTCCCAAATTTACCCACAGCTCATCATGGGTAATGGTTCTCTAAATGTTCCTAAATCACATAGAGAGACCCTGAGCGTGGCATCTTCAGTTCAGAACTTCTGAGGGCTACTCCGATTTCCTACAGTTTCACGGAAATTCTGCGTTCTATGATTCCCAGACATTTCAATGAAATTCTCCAGTTTGGGGGATCATCTGAGGAATCAGTCCCTTTGAATGATCTAGTATCCAGATGAGAGGGGAGAACTATGACGTCATAGTTTCCAATGTCACCTTCTTAGTCGATAGCATCAAGGCTGCCAGTATTCATCCTTCCTAAGATGAAATTCGTGCACACCTGGCTGCATTGCCCCCAAAAACCAGACGACAACATCTTCCAGCTTTCCTGGGGCTTTTCATTCCTTTCAAATATATCTTCCATAAAAGGCAATCACTGTTGAACCACTTTAGTGACTACTGGGAAAAGGCCTTCTTCGACATTGGGTCCACCAGTGAGCATCTCCTTCCCAGAACGTCAAGTAGTTATTCACTTCTTGGTTTGTGCTAGCGCATTGCAATGTTCTGTTTCTTATACCAGCACTTTGCCTGAAGTGTCAGAACCGTGCTTATCCACAAAACACGAGGTGGCCCCGAGACTCCAATTACTCACCACTCAAGAACAAAGTCATTGCAGGAAGGAACAATGCACCGGCTGCCAAAGAGCCCTTGGTCTGTCTTCGCAAGACGCAAGTTGCTCCGCAACTATCTGTGTGGGGCTATCTCTACAGACTGTACTTGTCACAAGACTCGGGGGGGATTTCTTTCTAACGATGAGCCCCCTCCCCCATGAAGGAGACTGGTGTTCAGTTAGGACTAAAACTCCAATGTTTGCCAGTGAGTGCCAGGACGCAGGACTGAATCATGCCCTGAACTACCTTCCCACTCACTGCAGATCAGGCTGTGCACATCCACGGAAAGTTATCACCCTGATTCATTCATTCGTTGAATGTATATTTGAATGTCTAGCTCTGGGGAGACAGCAGAGAACAAGGCTACAAGAATTGGTTAATTCTATCAGGTGACATTGCTGAAGACAGGAACCAGCATTGACTGAGTGGCGGCTTTTCATAGAAGACCCACTATGTGTCACACAAAATCCAAACTAGTCTACGTATACATTTTCTCTGACCCGTACCACACAGATTATCCAGATGAGGACGCCGAGGTTGCCCAGGTCTTAAGAAGCAGGGCTGGGATCCAAACCCCAGTGGAAGTGTCTCCACAGCCCACGCACTCCTGCCTCACACCTTCCAGAACCAGACATGGAGACTCTTGCAGCATCATGGACTGAAGGTCCCAACGGCCTTTCCATCTACAGGATGGAGCCACAGCACACGTGCACCAACTTAAAGAAGCAGCCATGGGGAAGGGGCTGTGAGAATGGGGCCGGTCTGCGTGTATTTAGTTCCTGGCTCTACAGGTTAGCTCATGGCCTCTCTGTGCCTCAGTTGCCTCATCTGTAAAGTGGCTACTATTCACGGTACCTGTGCCCTGAGCACCTGAGGATTAGAGCAGACAATTCACATAAAGCACTTAGCGCATGGCAGCTCATGCTATTACAACAAAATACAATCGACTGCAGTGTTTAAACAACAGACATTTACTTCTCACAGTTCTGCAGGCTGAAAGTCCAAGATCAGGGTGTCAGCATGTCCTGGTTCTGATGAGGGTCCTCATCCTGGCTTGCAGACGGCCACCTTCTCACTGTGTCCTCATTTGGTGGAGAGACAGCGAGCTCTATCCCGTCTGTCTCTCTCCAGGCTGTGGGTGTAGTATACTCCTGAAGAGTGATCAAACCATCTATTAGCTATAAGATCAGGCTCAACTGCACAGAGCACAAAATCCGGATTAACCGTGGCTTAACCAAGACGGTAGCATCTCTTTTCCCTTATACAAAAGAAGTGCAAGGTAAGTGATCCAAGGGCTGGTAAGGCAACTCGGTGGTGATCTGAACTCAGACGCTCTCTGTCTTTCTGCTTCTGCCAGCCTAGCACAGAGCTTCCATTTCAAGGCTCCAATTTGGTCCAACATGGCTACTGGAGCTCCAGCCACCCCTTTCCAGGCAGGAGGGTGGGAAACAGTGGGAAAGGCATCAAAGGGTGGCGTGCCCTTCCAGCTGAGCCAGCTTCTCTTGAGCCTCCTGCCCAGACGTCCCACTGAACGTAGCCACTCACATCCCATGAACGGAATTTGGTCCCGTGGCCATGCCTAGCTGCTTGAAAGGCCAGAAAATGGGGTTTTTAGCTGGTTTCATTACCTATCCAAATATAACAGATTCTCTTACTAAGGAAGAAAAGGATTACGCCTGTTGGACAGAATCAGCAGTTACGGCTTCTTCTTGGGTCCTGTTTCCTCTGTGCTCTGGCAGTGCAATTGTAACCTTGGTTTCTTACATCTGTGAAACGAGGAAACTCAACTCAGGCTCCTCCCCTACCTCAAAGAGCAAGCATGATAATAAAGAAGTTAATTAAAACCAAAAAAAAAAAAAGATATAAAGAAAGAAAAGTAATTCGTAGGAAGAAAAATAAGCTGGTCGGGGGGGCAGGCACCCACCCGTGCAGCTTGGCCTGGCTGGACACTCCGTTGTGAATACTCCAGGGGAGCCTGCTAATTATGGGCCCCCTGCCGCAGAGCCTTTGGAAACATAAGAATTCTTTGGAAATGTAACTAATTACCCCCTACCTGACTTTAAGACTAGATTTTTGTGTCTGAGGCTTTTTCAAAAGGAGCCTCACCTGGGTTGCTGCCAGCCCAGGGGGACTAATGGTGTGGAACAGTTGGGGGAGTGAGGGAGGGACCAGGTCGAATGGGCAAATGAGAAATGAAAATCCACCCACCTCCCGGTGCCGGTAGGGCCGGCATCATCCCCTCTCAGCCTTTGGCCTGAATTGCTAACGAGGAGTAAAACTGAGCTCCATCCCCTTTCGTCCCCATCCCAGCTCTGGTGGAGACGTTAATGAGCTGGAGGGACCGAGGGCTGAGAGATGCAACTTGGTGATTCTGTGGGACTTGAGAGCAGTTCTGTAATAACACGATGATCCCTGTTCTCCCAGGCGCAGGGGTCTGCAGGTCAAGGGGATGAGAAGAAAATGCCACTGTCACCACCACTGGAGGAGGAAGCAGAGGAAGCAACAGAGAAGGAAGGGACCACATGAGGCTCTGGTTTAGGAAGTTAAAAATCAAACTCCAAGACCAGCGCCCCGCATAGGGCTTCATTGTAAGATGGTGCAATACAGAGAAAGCAGGCAGGAGGGAAGAAAGAGGGTGAGAATAAAGAGGGTAAAATGAAGGCAGTTTGGCTATGTCTGCAAAGCCTGGGAGGATGACAGACCCTTGACTGAAAGAATGTTACTATCACATCTCTGTATGGAATAGGCCCAGGGGATGTCTTTCCTGAGTTCACATTTCCAAGGAGCTTTAGTGTAGACAACAGTGAGATCTGGGGGAAATCAGGTGGTAACAGGCAAGGATTCCACTAGGCAGCGGGAAGAACTTCCCAGCTGTAACAGCCTTCCGAAAGAGGGTTCATTTGAAGGGGTCTTGTAGGATGAATAGGAGTTCACTAGATGGACAGGAGGAAAGAGCATTCCAGTCAGAGACAATACCATGCCTAAAGCCCAGAGGTGTGAAATGGCCAGGGATGTCCAGGGAAGTGCATTTGGTTGGGCGTGGCTGAATAGGGGTTTGTAGCAGGGAGAGTGGCTGGGGATAAGGCTGAATCAATGGGCAGGTCCTACTCCTGGGAAAATTATGTCATACAAGGAACGTGGGCTTTCGCTGAAGGTCACTGGGAGCCATTGAAAGTGCTAGCAAGGGAGCAGCCTAGTCATAAACACATTTTAGGACAATCCCTCTGGCTGCAGAAAGGGAAATGGACTTAGGGGATTTGCAGCGGGAAGACAAGCTGAAGGACCTTTGCAAAGCTCTGGTGACTGTGGGATAGTGGGGACGGAGGGTAGAAGGGCCCATCAGGTGGATGTTGATAGCACTGGCGGGATGTGGGGGAATCTACAGTGACTCCCACATTCCTGGCGTGGGTGACAGGGCGATGGACACCACTAATCAGGTAAGAAATAAGAAGGAAGATGTTTGACAGTGAGGTGATGAGTTTCCCTTCTGACATCTCAGTTTTGGAGCGGCAGGGGGACCTTCAGGTGGAGACAACGAAGAGGCAGTTGGATATGCGGGGCAGGAGCTATTGGCATGCGGGTCATCCATGTACACGTGACCCTCTGGTCTTTTTTTTTTTGGCTGCGCCGCGTGGCTCGCGGGATCTTAGGTCCCCAGCCAGGGATTGAACCCAGGCCACGACAGTGAAAGCTCCAAGGCCTAACCACTGGACGGCCAGGGAACGCCCTTCTCTCCGGTCTTTTAAATCGTGGGCCTGTTGTCTTTTATCTGGGCCCCCCAGAATGCGGTTACACCTAGAGAAGGAAAGGTGAGCCTCTTGGGGAGGACAGACTGTCCTCTGGGATGATGACGACGGAGGTTGAGTGGGAGTCCCCAGGGAGGAGGCCCCCTCTTGTGAGATGCAGTTCTTTAGGACCAAGCAGCATCCCACACGTGTGGCAGAAAGCTTTTCATCAGAGCTCTTCCCGGCCCCGCTGGCTGAGCAGCTGCTCACACATGGAGCAAAATGACTACAAGAAGCAAATGGTCTCCCCAAGAGGCCTTTGGTTGAGAAGCCCGGAGCCCTTCTGCGATCTGATGGCTTTAGGAAGCACAGACCCAGGAATGGAGGGAGAGAGGGAGGAGACGAAGATGGGAGGGAGAGAGGAAATCAGAGGTGGAGGCCTCGCAGGGGAAGGAGGCAGCTGGGAAAACGGGGGCTGGGGAAGGCAGAGAGATGTCAAGCCCTGGGGGGTGGGGGTAACCAACAGGCTGGACCAACTGACGAACAATTCAGACCCCACCATCTCTTTCTGTGTCCTGGGCAGCGTGAGTAGCTCCCTCCCGTCTGTTGCCAGGCACCCACCAACAGACGTGGGAGGAGACCCACGTACAGTCTCCTCTGAGTTCCTGGACCGCACGGCCCCCTCCAGCCGGCCCATCTTTGCCGTTCCTGAGCCAGAAGCCTGCTGACAGGTAACCCTGGCTGGGCAGATTCCTCCTGCCTCTGCAGTGGGAAGTGGAAATTGAATCAGCTTCTTCGGACTTGCTACCAAACAGTGCTGGGAAATTGTAAGGCTATTTATTCCTCTCTCCAGCCGGAACCCTGGATGCAAAAGCCCACTTTAAGGGACACCGCCAAAGTCAAGAGGCCGCCTCTGTGACCCTGGTCACGAGGCTTGAGGACCAGACAGTGCTTCAGACGATAGCAGTGTCTGTCAGCCTGGGATCACCAATGCAGAACAGGTGATGTAGGACTTCCCAGATGAGACCAGAAGGGAGGGTCGGTCACAGGGACCCTTCCCGAGTAAGGGTTGCGGTGGGAGTGTCTCTGGGGGAGGGAAGGGGAGACAGAAACAAAGGATGTTTGAGATGCGAAGGAAAAGACCACTTTCCCCTGCTCAGCAGCATCTCCCTTGTCACTGCAGAGACCGTGGACCAATTATTCCATCAAGTTCGATATTAGAGAATCCAACTTCATTAGAGCTTCAAGGCGCATGGAACGTTAATCATGGAAACCTTGATATTCTGCAGGAGTGACTTACTCTGGGAAGAAAAAAAAAAAAAAAACACTTTCATTTTCCTTTGAGGTTAATAGAAGGCTAATTTGAAAGCACTTGGTTAATGAGAAAGCTAAAAATACCTCTGGTAGGATCACATGCCTCAGTCCTGGCCTTGGCAGCTCCAGCCTCTCTGGAGCACGAAGTCGAGCTTCAGGAAGGAAAAGTGGCTCCGCCCATGAAGGACCAGCACCCACCCTGTGCCAGCATCCCCAGATGGGGCAGGTGGTCCATCTCGGAACGGTTGGTGCTGGAGGGAAAATGGTGGGCCGAGGAAGTGGAGAGAGTGACCACTCTCTGTGGGCTCCCAGGATGGAATCTCAGGGGCTACCGGGAGTGGGAATGGGATTTCCTGGCCACTCACCTTCCCTGGCCCAGCCCTGCTTGCCCACGGGGGCCGTCACCAGGAGGGTGTTCACTGCGGTGGAGGACAAAGTTTACTTCCCGGTGAAGGAACAGTAACACCTGGGGGGTAGTCACAGCAGCTCCCCAAGTGCCTCAAGCCACAAGGGCAAGAAAGATAATAGCTTATGGGAAATGAGGAGAGGTCTGATTCAGCCTCGAGGACTCATGTGCGTGTGTGTGTGCGTGCGCGCGCATGCGCGCGCATGCCCGTGTGAAACCCAGAGAACTGGATTTCAAAGAAGAGATGCCCTCAGGGCCGGCAGCTCTGGGAGCTTTCAGGAGGAGAGAGGAAGGTCCTACGTGTCTGAGGAAATGATCTGGGAAGTTGTCTCTTCCCACGTCCCCCTCACCGGGATTCCAGGCTGATGGACGTGGCTTTGGAGCTGGCAGGGCGTGGGGGACTCTCCCCACTGCAGCCCCAGACCCTGGTCTCCAGGCGAGCCATCTGTGGACCTCGGCGTGGGCCTCTGTGCTCACGCGATGCTGTGATTCCCTTTGCTCTGCAGCCCTGGCTTTGCAGGCAAATGAAGAAAATGGAGGAGGGAAGGAGGGGTGGGGGGAAAAGGAAGGGACCTGTGCCCACTCCACCCCAGACACATGCACATTCTACCTGGAGCAGCTCCTCTGAGGGCCTGGGTCTGCACCCTCCTCGGGTGGTACCGCCAGCACTCCCCCCACCACGGCCCCACCCCTGGTACAGCTCCCACTGGCTGAAAGATGCTCCCTTTAAACACATGCCGGGCTCCTTACTCCCTCCCCCTCCCCCCAACCTGGACCCAGCAGAGGGAAAGACAGGACAAGTGTAGCCCCAAGCAGGTGGAAGGTGGAAATGGGGACCCCTACTCTGAATTCCTCTCTCCTGGCTCCAAGGTCAGGAAACCGAGGCCCATTCATTAATTCACACAGCCAGCCTTTTTTTTTTTTTTTAATATATTTATTTATTTTTGGCTGCATTGAGTCTTCGTTGCTGCTCGCGGGCTTTCTCTAGTTGCGGCAAGTGGGGGCTACTCTTCGTTGCGGTGCGCGGGCTTCTCATTGCGGTGGCTTCTCTCATTGCAGAGCACGGGTTCTAGGCGCGCAGCTTCAGTAGTTGTGGCACGTGGGCTCAGTAGTTGTGGCTCGCGGGCTCTAGAGCTCAGGCTCAGTAGTCGTGGCGCACAGGCTTAGTTGCTCCGCGGCATGTGGGATCTTCCCGGACCAGGGCTCGAACCCGTGTCCCAGGCCTTGGCAGGCGGATTCCCAACCACTGCGCCACCAGGGAAGTCCCTCACACAATCAGCCTTTATGAAAGGCCTCCGGCATGCCGGACCAGGGATGTCGCCACCAATAAGGAAAGCACAGACGCTCGCATAGGGAGAAAGGAATTAAACAAATCAATACGTTCAATCCATGTATTGAGGAGTCTTGGCGTGCTCCAGCACGCAAAGGAAATGGTTTTGTGTGTCCCTAACCATATTCTGCCAAACCTCCCTTGCCTGCTCCCTTAGAGAAGTTTGGCCAAATTATATACATTTTCAGCCGTGCCCAGTTGTTAGAGCCCTAATATTTCCAATATTTAGTCCGCTTTATTTAAAACTGCAGTCAGAGCTCTCTTCGTCCGGACTTCGCCGTGGCTGAATGGATGTGAGGGTGGGGATGCGGTCTGCTGGTCACCCCCTCCCTCTCTGCTTCCCTACCTGAGGCCATCCCCTTGCAGGCCACCTCTCTGTCTAAGTCTGACCAGCCGTCCCTGACCCCACCATTAAGGTGTGGGGGCGAGGGACGTGGGCCCTGCAGGGACCCCTCCTGCAGCACCATGCGTTGGTCTGGGAGGCCCAGCTTCTGTTTCTTCCTCTTTCTCCCTCTTCCTCCTCCCCCTCCCCCATCTCTTCCAGCCAGAGACCTTCTTTGGTGGGGTCCCTGCAAAACGGCTGAAGCCCAGCTCCCTTCCATGGGTTCACTCCATCCAAGGCAGGGGCACGCAACCTCGTCCACCAACCGTGGGAGAGCAGACAGCATCATGGCTGCCCCTCCCGGGACCCAGCATCTCTAGCCAACCCTGTCCCCACCCTGCTCAGGTGCAAGAGGCTGCCAAAAAACCCGTTGGCCTCGTTAAACGGCCAACCAACTGGGGAGCCACCTTGATGTGGGAGATGAAAGTATCCCCCTCGCCCCGCCCTGCTCCGGTGGGAAGGCGGAACCCAGGCTTCCTTCACAAACTGCACTTGAGCAAGGCCGGCTTCCTCTGTCCTTGGCTGATTTCGGGTTGGGGAGGAGCATAATGATAATCACAATAACGGGCTGACATTTATGAAATGGTACCTGCTTTCCAGGCAGAACCTGTGATGTAGGTTCTATTGATACCTTCACCTTAGAAGTGAGGAAACTGAGGGACAGGAGGGGGACACAGTGTCCAAGGTCACATGGGAAGTGCTGGAGCCCCCCCCAGGCTGTTTCTGCAGCCACGCCCTGGGCCGCTGCTGCAGGGATGCTGAGGGCCTTTCCCCTCCTTCTGGGACAGGTTCGTCCTAAAACCAACGCCCCATCACTGGGAGGCTTTTTTTTTTTTTTTTAAAACATCTTTATTGGAGTATAATTGTTTTACAATGGTGTGTTAGTTTCTGCTGTATAACAAAGTGACTCAGCTGTACGTACAACTTATATCCCCATATCTCCTCCCTCTTGCGTCTCCCTCCCACCCTCCCTATCCCACCCCTCTAGGTGGTCACAAAGCACTGAGCTGATCTCCCTGTGCTATGCGGCTGCTTCCCACTAGCTATCTATTTTACGTTTGGTAGTGTATATATGTCCATGCCACTCTCTCACTTCGTCCCAGCTTACCCTTCCCCCTCCCCATATCCTCAAGTCCATTCTCTAGTAGGTCTGCGTCTTTATTCCCGTCCTGCCCCTAGGTTCTTCATGACCATTTTTTTTTTAGATTCCATATATATGTGTTAGCATACGGTATTTGTCTTTCTCTTTCTGACTTACTTCACTCTGTATGACAGTATCTGGGTCCATCCCCCTCACTACAAATAACTCAATTTCGTTTCCTTTTATGGCCGAGTAATATTCCATCATGTATATGAGCCGCAGCTTCTGTATCCGTTCATCTGTCGATGGACACTTAGGTTGCTTCCATATCCTGGCTATTGTAAGGAGGCTTTTAAGCAGAGTTAGGACAGACCCCGAAGCCCAGGTCTGGAGAAGTGGGGTAGCCAAGGTACACACATGCTAATGGGCCACCTTGAGCCCTTGCCTTCTTTCCTGCAATTCACCCAACCTCATTTCTTCCAGGGGTTTTGGGAACCCTCCTGAAGTGGCTCGGAAGGGCTGTGCAGCCCCATTGGGCCCCGCAAAAGGGAAGGGCAGCAGGTTCTCCCTTCCTCACGCTGGCCCACGGGCACATGCAGCTCTCTGGGGGATACACTGTGCCTCGGAACGTAACGTGCAGCTAATGTTCTGTGGATGCTTAGACAGCAGCCCCGCTGCAGACTAGGCAATGCTGGGCGGAGGGATGCCACCCCTCCCGCACACACTGTGTGCCCTGCCTCCCAGGAAATGGGAAGGGAGCCTGGATGCCAGTCCTAGGGCAGCCTGGAGGAGCCAGTCCCTCCCGGATCCCAGAGCCCAGAGAGCCCTTACCACCCCCGGCTCTCAGGTGGAGACCGTGGGGCAGTGAACCCGGGGGTTTCAGGCTCCTGCCGCCGACACCCCTGGCTTTAATTCTGACTCTGCTCCCCGTCCAAATAGCTCTCATTTGCTGACTGCTTTGCAGGTGTTACCCTGTTTCACCTCCCGAATAACCCCACGGGGAAGGTGTTTTCCCACAATATGATTGAAAAAGCAGAGACCCACACTCGTGCTCCCACATCATAACTGAAATTCAGACTGCTCTGACGAATTCCAGAGCTCTCAACCCTTCTGCCAGCACGCAAGGCAAGTCGCCCAAGTTCTCCACACCCCCATTTCCTCATCTGTAAAGAGGTGGACATTAGTTCCTACTTCCCTGAGCTCTGAGAAGGTTCTGTGTTGACAGAGGACCTGGCACGGCGCTTGAACATGGTTGTATCAGTGTGGGTTTTCTAGAGAAACAGAACCAACAGGATGTGTATATAAATAGAGAGACAGAGAGATTTATTTTAAGGAATTGGCTTATGTGATTGTGAAGGCTTGGCGAGTGCAAAATCTGATGGGGTAAGGCTGGCAGACTGGAGACTCGGGGAAGAGATGCAATTTGAGTCCAATGACTGTCTGCTGGCAGAATCCCCTCTTGCTCTGGGGAAGTCAGACTTTCTTCAACCGATTGCATGAGGCTCACCCACCTTAGGGAGGGCAATTGGCTTTACTCCAAGTCCACTGATGTCAATGGTCATCTCATCCAAAAACACCTTCATAGAGACATCCAGAATAATGTTTGACCAAATTTCTGGGCACTGTGGTCCAGCCAAGTTGACACATAAAATCAGCCATCACAATGGTGAACGTCTCCCCCACTGCGGCAGCCGTTCCAGGTAGAGGCGCTTCCCCCTGCCATTAGCACCCACGGGTCTTTGTCGTGGGATGTGGTACCCATGGCTGGTGTTTGTATGTGCGTGGTGTGTCCATGGAAATGGGGAGTGAACTCATGAGAGTGAACACGTGGGCATGTACACAGCTGTCAAGGCATAGGACACCCCCAAGTGGGTGAGCCAAGCTGTGCACAGACTCTGGAACCAAAGGGGCCACTTCACTGACCCATTAGGACCCAGGGAGTGGGGGCAGTTGAAGGATGCAGCCAGAATGGGATACAAATCCTAACTTCTGGCCATGACTTTAGATGGAACACGGAGCCTCCCTGAGATTTGGTCCAGCCTCAGTGAAGCGGGAATAATGAACCCAGCCGCACGGAGCTGTTGGGAGGATGAAATGTACTAATGGAAGCAGCTAGCTGGGCCCAGCCCAGCACAAGCAAACATAAGAGCCTTCCCTCCCCAACCTTGCTGAAGAGACGAGCACGTCCAAAGCAGAGCAGAAACTTAATTAGGATTGGAAAAATGTGAATTCCAAGGCTTATTAAATTCATGATATTTTTACTTACCATGTACCCAGAAATATATTTAGCAAAGCAATTTACACCATCACTGGCTGATGGATTGTGGTTTTTTTCTAAGTTAAGTTTTAAGATGTAAATGGACTCCAATCAGGGCTTGGCCAGGAGGAGATGCTCCCCTCCATCCTGTCCCGGTGCTCTGGGCTCCAGCCTCACCTGGGCAGCCTTCTGGAATGGATAGATGGTCCTGCGCTCCCACCCTCCACGGAGGCTCTGCTGGGATCATCTCTGCCTGGCAGGGAGAGGCGTGGGGCGGGGAGCAAAGAGGCAACATAGTAACAACGGTAACAACCATTTCCCAGGCACTTACCGTGTGCCAGACGCTGTGCGCTTCCCCGCGGGTAACCCAGTCACCACGCCCAGCAGCCCCATGAGATAATGAGCACGCAGACACCTCTTCTTAGCAGCTGTGTGACCTTGGGCATGTGGCTTAACGCCTCTCTCTTTCTCTGCCTCAGTTTCCTCACCTGCAAAGTGAAGATAATAAGAGCTCTATGTGATAAACGCTAAGCGTGATTCCTGGAACGTAGTAAACTCTCATCGTTAGATGTCAGCGAGTCTATGAAGGGGCAAATTACTTGCTCAAGATCAAATGGCTGGTAAGCATAGAATCGGGATTCAAAATCAGGTGCACAGGGCTTCCCTGGTGACGCAGTGGTTGAGAGTCCGCCTGCCGATGCAGGGGACGCGGGTTCGTGCCCCGGTCCGGGAGGATCCCACATACCGTGGAGCGGCTGGGCCCTTGAGCCATGGCCGCTGAGCCTGCGCGTCCGGAGCCTGTGCTCCGCAATGGGAGAGGCCACAAAGGTGAGAGGCCCATGTACCGCAAAAAAAAAAAAAAAAAAATCAGGTGCACAGACTCTGAAGCTCTAAACTGCAGGTGGGGATGAACCCACAGTACATTCGTCCCCAGGTCAGGCCTCTCTCGTGTCATCTACCTTTCATGCCCGAGTGTACAGGGTGGAGGAGTGCGAGAGGGGGGTCAGTAAGGTTTGCTGGGACCTCCCTGCGACACACACCCGGGAAGCCCAGGCGTGAGTCATGTCTTGGTGACCTGCTGATTCCACGTGAGATGGAGGCTCATTCCCCAAGGTCCAGGCTAACCTGGGGCAGGCCAGTGCCCTTCCTTTTCTGTTTGTCACTGTCCTCCCTCCTGGAGTGCCCTTGCCCCAAACAAGGGCGTGCTGGAGTAGGATAAGCAGCTGGCCTTGGGATTTTGTTTACTGAAACGATTTGCTTATGAACCAGCGTGTTGATGCAAAACTGAATATCACTCCTGCTCAGATTAAATCATCACAGGTTCCAAATGAATTGATTTGACCATGCATAAAACACTGAACTGAGTAAGGTTGGTGAGCTTAGGTCCTCCTGCCCTGGCCAGGAACCCTTTCCCAGGAGAGGAGCTGGACGGAGATATTGCTGGAGACCAGGAGAGCCTGGTGGGAGGGAAAGTGGCTGCCTCTGGAGGAGTGGAGACCAGCCCCCAAGGATACTGACCAGCTCTGTCCTTCTACTGCCACTGGGAAACAGGCCAGTCTTCCAAGCCTCTGGGATTGTGTGTGTAATACAACCACCCTCCCTCTCTCACTTTCTTCTGTGCTGATCCCCAGGACCCGTGGAAACCTTATGTGCTTCCAAATGACACCTCCACCACGAAGCCACCCTGGATTTTCCAAGTGGAATTACTCCTTCCTTCCCATAATTCTCTCCATTTGTGGTTTTCTTAAAATTACACACTCATGTGTTGCTCCTTGAGCCTGAAAACTGGAAGCTCCTTGAAGCCAGAGACCTTTGTCTTTTATCATCTCCAAGACCAACTCCAGTAAGTGGAGTCTGTAACAGGTCACGCCAGCAAGGCCTGCATTCTCACCAGTGAAATCGGGCCATTACCTTCCCTTGACCTAGAGGGTTGTGCCTGTATGGGGCACGAGGTTCCTTCTCTGCGTGGCTGGGCTTCTCCACTAGTTCGCCACGGGGGGGAGTAGAGTGACCCTGGGGGGCAGATAAGAAGTGGCTTGACTGGGGGCTGACTTTACTCTGGCCCCAAGGCACTAACCTCTGGATGTGGAATCCTGGCCTGTTTACCAGTTCACCAAATGCCCCAGAGATGAGCAGACACTGTGAGGGCCCGTCAGGAGGGCGCCCAAGATGTACACCCTCTCACTTCTGGGGGATCACAGGAACCTGGCCCCCAAACAATTAGGCCTGCCTTTGCTCCACCCCATCCCTGGGTCAGCTGTCCCCATGTGGTCTTTCCCCTCCAGAAATGACAAGCCCCTCTCCTCTTAGCCTCTGCAGGCATTAAATAATAATAACGATAATAATGACACAAAATAAAAAACCGTTAACATGGTTTTTATTTTCAGGTTATAAAAGTAATACATACTGATTGTAGAAAACCTGGAACAAAACTACAGTCATATAATCCCCACTAGAGGTAAATGTTAACATTTTGGTACTTATGTATCAAGACTTCCAGAGCGTGTGTACACCTACGTCTCCATATTATAAGGCGCAGTTAGGATCACACCGTGTACACTTTTCATTAGCGCGATATTGCGAACCTTTTCTCACATGGCTAAGGGTCTTCAGACCTCCCTCCAACAGTAACCTCGTCCTTTCTCCTTGTGTTTTGGTCATTCAGAGGGGCCAGGAGAGAACGCCCAGCCCAGGAGGGAAGGGAAGACCCATCAGGCATTAACCGAGTCAACCACTTATAAAGTTAAATGTTTGAAAGGCAAAGAGATTCACAGTTAATCAAATAGTCAATTAGTCAGAAGGTTGAAGGAGATAGAGCAACTGTTTCAGGAGATAGAGCAACTGTTTCAGGAGATAGAGCAACTGTTTCAGTTTTATGCTTTAAATGTTTAACAAGCGAAGTCACCTCCTGTGTAATCCCACAGTAATCCCACCTCTCTCCGGACTATGACATCCTAAAATCTTGACCATCAGGGACCCCCATCCTGGCCTGCTCACCCCTCCACAACAATCCCTTTACCTTTACTGTGTGGATTTGTTAAATCAAACTAATCAACATTCCTGACCACCCAGAGCTTCGGGGGGCTGGTGCTCAGAGAAGGTGCCTCTGGGAGGTTGGTGAAATTAACAGGGGCCCACGGCGGAGAGCGTGTGTGCAGAGGGTGGTCGGGGTGGAAGGTGGGAGCTGAGGGACTAAGGTCGAATGGAATAGCCCAAGGTCAAGGGCTGGGGGCCAGCACATAGCTTTGGTGACCCAGCCGTGAATTCAAAATAAGTGGAACGACTCTCCAACCGCTTCTGTTTTCCTTTTTCTCAGTGGTTCTCAGCCACAGATACTCTTGTCCCCAAGACAAATTTGGAATGTCTGAGGATGGTTTTGGTTGTCACAACTGGGGAACTGCCTCTAGTGGGTAGAGGCCAGGGATGCTCTAAACATCCTACCGTGTACGGGATGGTCCCCGCCACGCAAAAGGACCGGGATCCACACGGCGGCAGTGTTGAGACTGAGGAACCTACTTTCTTTTCTCTCCTTTTGTTCCTGTGACGTACACGCAGAACCTTCCAGATTCACAGATGTAGATTCTAATGAATCCCAGAGGCAAACTAGGTGGCTGAGACTAAAGCCACTGAGATTCAAAAAAATAAGTGGACAGAGCCCTTCTTGGTTGGAGCAAGGCATATCCTGCCTATGAAGTGGTAGAACACGGTCTGGGGAGCAAGTTGCCCTTGAACAATTTTGTAGGCTAGAAAGAGGAGGGGACAGAGGTGACAGGGTCTTGAAGGTACGCCCTTTGAGCCTTAAAGGGATTTGTTCTTCTTGGGGCTCTGTCCACCACCCCAAACTCTTGAGACAACCAAATGGCCAATTGCTATTCATACACACCTCTTGAAGGGATGTTGGGTTGACTTGATGGTGTTTGGAGAGGTTGTCCTGTTAGGTCACAGGTTTTAAGGCCTCACGCCTGCCCGGAGGGCCAGGACCCATGGTCCAAAGAGGCAGCATCTCCTCAGACTGGAAACTGAAACACAGAAATGGGCCTCTGGCCTTTATCTCCTGGCCTCACCTTGAGGAGGGCCGTTGTCTAGGTGACAGCTCCTGGTGGTAGATGCCAAGGTGATGTCACTTACCTGTCTCATCCTAGGAGTGGAGATGGAAGAGGGCCGGAGAGCTTCAGAGAACAAGCCAGAGCTTGAATGCCAGCTCACCAAGTTCTGCCGCCCCCTCATTTTTCTTTCCTTTCGATATCCCTAAGTACCGCCTTGACTAAATGCCGGCTGCCAAGCGTCCATGCATGGCCTGGAGGGTTAAGACCAGGGCAGCCAGCCTGGAGACTTTAACAAGAGGCCCAGCTCCAAGGTGGATCTCGGGGCTGGAGAGAGGGAAGCCTGTTCTCTCATCCCACCCGAGATACATCTTCTATTACCAGAATGTGAGGAGTGGGGTTTCCTGACTGCATTAGGGAGAAAGGCAGTTCCTCACCTAGTAACACCTGAAGCCTTTACTAGTTGGGATGATTCCGTTTTTAACTAAGAATAGGAGCCATGAGAACTGAATATGGGCATGAAGGTAGAGCTAAGGAGAGACTCCAGGACAGGATAAATGAGGATCGAGAGAAAGAGACTGGAGATGAACTTTGGAAGAAGCAGCGCATCTGAAAATCAGCCTGCCGACCCCACTTAGTGATAGAGAGACCATCCCCTTCACAGCAGAGATGCAGGATGGAGTAAGACGCTGGGGAAATATGGCTATTTCGAATTCCTGTCATCCTCCCTCTTTTTGCAAAGTCTCTGGAATCTCCTGGAAGCTCCTAGAAAAGGCCTGGCATTGACGCAAACTTAACAGCAGAGCCTCATTCATATACTAGGCGTTTATATAATCAGTATGTGTAGACAGCCTCACTGTGCACAAAGCGCTGTGCCCTTCAGCAAGGAGAGTGCCTGGTATACAGTAGGTGCTTAACCATTATTTGTTTGGGACATATAATGGTGACTAAGAGATTGTCCCTGAGACCAAGGAGTTTATAATCCAGTGAGGGAGATAGACGTGCCAGCCAGTAATTCAAAGCAGAATGGAATAAACACATCGCCTTCCTAGCCACCTGCTCAGCTAAAAGTGAAGCATGGCTCCCTGGGGCCCAGAGAGCTTAGAAAATTTCTTCTTTGAGTGGCCCCTAAGAATTAATCCGGAGACTCTTCCCAAGATAAACCAGTTCACCCTTCTACTTCCCTTCTGCTGAGTTAAGCCTTCAGAGCAGCAGTGCCGTCTTTTCCTACTCTTTTCCCCACCGAGGCCGCGCTCCTGGCTGGCAATGGAACAAGCTTGGCTATGGGGACCGGCTGGTGAGGAGACCATCCACTGGATGGGGGACCTTGGGTGCTGAGCCTTGGTTGCCTCATCTGGAAAGGGAGCTACTTTTGTCTTCCTTCGGGGGTGGTTGTGAGAATCATGGATGCAAAGTGGGGGGCACACCGTGGTGGGCGCCCAGTTAACTGTGTTTCCATCCACTGATGGGCTGTCTATGTACTAGATCATGCGTGTTAATGTTCTCTGAGCAGAGGGCCCTCGTCTGACTGATTTTCCCACATCTCCCTAGTGTATTTGCCCCCGTGGGTGCTGAATAAACATCAGTTGGCAAAATATTTGAAACCACGGGGGCTTCCCTGGTGGTCTAGTGGGGAAGACTCCGCACTCCAAATGCAGGGGGTCCGGGTTCGATCCCTGGTCAGGGAACTAGATCCCACACGCATGCCGCAACTGAGTCCGCATGCCGCAACTAAGAGTCCGCATGCCACAACAAAGAGTCCGCATGCTGCAATGAAGACCCGGCGCAGCCAATAAATAAATAAATAATAAATATTTTTAAAAATATATTTCTATAAATAAAAAAATAAAACCACGTGCCTGCTGTTACAAGGATCGTATCTTGAAAACCAAAAATTGCTACATGCCTAACGAGGACACGCACACCCAAGGCAGAGACCAATGGTACACTTTTATTAAAGTCGGCCCTGGGAGGTCTGGGTCTGTAGATGCAATGGCCACATCATGACTCTCTCTTCCAGAGAATCTGGGAAACCAGATGTTGAAGGGCTACCTGCTCAACACAGCTTTAGAGCTTTTGGTGCATGGCGTTGAATTTGGCCTTTGTAAATTGAACTCAGGGGAGCACGGAAGGTTTATCCTTCGTATTGTGGCTGAGATAAATGAGGGGCAGGCACTCCCGGAACTAAGACAAAAGAAGTCCTCATTTCTGTGGTGGAATAAAAAAGAACGATTGGGAAGCCTAAGGCTTGTAAAAAGTAAAAATATCTACACTGTGTGCGTGGGCAGCCTGGAGAACATTGCTTTCTGCTCCCCTGGCAGTTTGGATGTGCTGGTTCTAGAAGCCTGAGAAATCATCAGAGACCTGCGGGCTTGGAGGAGATTTGGCTGGACCTAAAAGAAGCCAGACCGCGGGGAAGACAACGTAAACATGACCTGAAAACACACAGACACGTGTTCCCAGAAGCCGCTTCCATTCATTCATGCAATATTTATTTCCTGCTTATTATGTTCTGAGCAGTAAGCGAGGGACTGACAAAGTCAAGTTGAATAAGACCCAGTGCCTCGCTGCAAGGAGCCCGGGTAGCGGGTCAGGCTGGCAGCTTCAGCTTGGAAAGGGATCTTAGGAGCAGGAAACGTTGTCAGGTATCAGGACAGGCGTGCTCCAGGGGTGCAGCCCGCACAGTCACTGCCCCCTTGTGGATGCGGGAAGTGCAACCTTGCCGAGTTCTAAGCGTCCGGCAGGTACCCAGTGAAAGTGAGGAATGATGCTCAGTGGGTCTGGGGGGCTGCCCCACCCCCACATCAAGCCTGCCCCCAGGAGAGGGGCAGCCCTGAGTTCTAAGATCGAGGATACAGCTGAACTTCACCTGCCGAGCCTCTGTCTCTCTTCCTGTTCAGAAACTCTCCACCCTGCCCCGCTCTGCAGAGGGAGCTGCCCCAAGAAGGTACCAGCAGGGGGTCTGGAGAGCTGGGTGGGGAGATCAAAGGGGAAAAGCCAATCAAATGTGCAGCCTCTCTGCTCTGGAGTGATCCCTCCTGCCTGGTCAGCACCCTGTCGCTGGCATTGAGGGTTTCATTTTTCTGGGGAGGAAAAGACCAAACACAGGAGATAATTGTAGTGGAACGGCTGATAGGTAACGTTGGGTCTCCTCTTTACAACCAATCCCTAGGGCCCCATTATGTTAATTTTTCTTCTATAACTGGCAAATTGTATAACAAGTCAGATGATAAACCAGCAAGCAAGGCAGAAATTTGCATTTTAATACAAGTGCCGGTATCATTCCCCCCTCCCCCATCTTGGGGAGGTCAGGCCCTCTCTGATCCTGGATCCTCCCTGCACCCTGCCCTCCTGGCTCCCTTCTCGAATTATGAGTGAGTGAGTCTGGAGCTCTCAATGCATGTAGCTTTCTGCTTTCTCTAGATATTATGTGGCAGAGAGATGAAGACCCAGGGCCCTGGAGGCAGCCAGCCAGGCCCTCCCCCAGTTTTACTCAAAGAATGGGTGTCCTTGGGCCTCAGTTTTCCCTTCTGTAAACGGGGATAATTATGCCACTTACATTATAGGGTTTTTTCAATGAATGCCTGACACAGAGCAAATGCTCGATAAATATTATCAACGATATTGTTGTGTTGGTGACGATGGTGAAGGGTTCTGGGGAGCCCCCTGGGTCCCGAGGGCAGTGATTCCTAGTTGAGACTGTAGATATCACATCGGTCTCTGCTCTCTTTGCCCCTCACCTTTATTCTTCTGCACCACCTTCAATACTGCATCCTTGGACCATAGCTCTCTGCCTTTTTGTTCAGAGCCCAGGAGTCCTTGAAAGGATCTGCAGTGAAACCAGCCATGTGTTATGGAAGATCTCCTTCTCTTTCTCTTTCTCTCTCTCTCTCTTGCGCGCACGTATGCGTGCGCTCGCGCACGCACACAGACGCACGCACACACACAGCACCACCATCACCAAGCCTTCTGCTATGCCATATGGCCACACCCTGGGCAAGCCCAGTTTCCAGAATTCTAGTAATAGAACCATCCACCCATGTAAGGAGGTGACTGAGCCCCGGCCTCTGAATCACAGGCTTGGCCTCGAAGCTCTGCTCTATCACCTCCAGCCGGATAACGCTGGAACAGCAAGCACCTTTCTCTGTCTGTAAAGTGTGGGTAAGGGCATCTACTACTGTGAGCA
The DNA here is from genome assembly GCF_059928025.1 of Delphinapterus leucas. Lineage (NCBI taxonomy): Eukaryota > Metazoa > Chordata > Mammalia > Artiodactyla > Monodontidae > Delphinapterus > Delphinapterus leucas. The sequence goes on along the minus strand of NC_143147.1, from coordinate 64,418,110 downwards.
CCGAATGTGTTAACAGACGCCCGCGCCTGGCACCCGCCAGACACCAGTTGAACACACCGGTTAGTTGACTCTGAAGGGCTCTTACAATCTCAGCCAGCCTTTCGGCATGGTGGTTCCAACTGGCAGGGACAGTCATCCTTTCATGCTCAGGAGAAACCAAGCGTTATCCAGAAAATCCTGCCAAAAACCCGGGATTATTATTCGAGCTCCAGGAGCGAGGCCTCTGGGGGCTTGGCTTGCCCTACTGTTTGACTTTATAGATGTGGGCCCCTCCCACAGCCAGGAGGGAGGAAAGAGTTGTTACTGCAGCGGATTTGGGGAGGGTTAGTTTTAGAATTTCATTCACCGCCTTGAGACCATTGGAGATTCCAAACCAGGATGGGGACTAGAGTTAGTTTTGGATCCTGATGAGGTTCTTGTCCACCTCACTGGGGAGGAGGCGAGGGGCTGCTTTTCCTGCACAAAATGAGTCACAGACCGCGATGAGGACTTCGGTGGTGATGTCATAGCTAAGATCATTCATTCATTCATTCATTCATTCATTCTACACATATGCATTGACCTCCTGTTAAGTTCCAGGTCTGATCTAAGTGCTTAAAATACATTAGGGGGCTTCCCTGGTGGCGCAGTGGTTGAGAGTCCGCCTGCCGATGCAGGGGACACGGGTTCGTGCCCCGGTCCGGGAAGATCCCACATGCTGCGGAGCGGCTGGGCCCGTGAGCCATGGCCACTGAGCCTGTGCATCTGGAGCCTGTGCTCCGCACCGGGAGAGGCCACAGCGGTGAGAGGCCCGCGGACCGCAAAAAAAAAAAAAAAAAAAAAAGATACATTAGGGATTAAAACAGACAACATTTCTCGCCTTCACGAAGCTTATGTTCTAGGGTAAGGAGGCACACACACACACAATATACCCAGGTCTAGGAGAGTCAGATGGTGGAGTTGGCGGGAGTCCCATGAGAACCACGAAGGCTCTAATCACTGTCTCTGGCTGGACTAACTGGGAGATCAAGGAGTTGTTAGTTGCTAGGGGCTGGGAGGTGGCAAGTGACATCCACCTAAGTCCTGTCCATGTGTGTAGACCCCAGCATCTAACACCATCCCACAGTAATGTGAGGTGTAACAGGAAATGCCTGCTAATTGATCGACAACTCAGAGGACTGTGTCTCACCTCACCACCTCTCCTAGACCAGGAGGGGCCCCCGACTTCAATAGCAAAGCAGAGATGAATGACCTTCTCAGGATGACACACATCCCCAGAACGTCATTAGGTTGAGTTTCTACTCATTCAATCAACATTTGCGGGACTGGGTGCAGTGTGGCCATAAAGGTGGATGAGGTATGGCTCCTATCATTAAGGAGCTTGCCAACTCTGAGGTAATATAAGATACGCAGGTAGATAACTTGAATTAAAAAGGAAAAATTGATGTGTACCCTGACAAAGTATAGAGAAAGTGTTCCAAGAATTCGGAGGAGGGAGATGACTTCCTGCTTGGGCAGGTGGGAGGGGATGGAGAGGAGGTGGAAGGGAAGCCATCAAGGCAACATGGAGGGGATGGTGTTTGATTTGACCCTTGAAAAGATCTGAGGAGAGGCATCCTGGTACGGGGTCTGTGTGAGCAAGCTGAGCAGATGGGCGAGCGGGGCCAGCAGTGCTGGGGGCGAGGAGGGTGGGGGAGATGAAGTTGGGCTGGAGCCTGATCCTGGAGGGTTAAGCAGTTGGGATGAGTTCTTTAAGTTCATGCCGCCATCGCTGCTCCCTCCCTCTGCAATCAGGGGCAAACGATAGGAGTTCTGTTTAGACGCTTCCAAAGATGAGACTAGGAGGACTTGTCAATTATGTCTTGTTCTGAGAACCTTAGAAGCCCAAGCTTTTCGGGCTGGGAGGGATATTAAAGCTTACCCCTTGCACCTGACACTGCATACCTGCCTGCCCCAGCATCCCCTGCTCCAGCCCCTGCGCATGCAGCAGACCCATCTTCCATCCACACCCTGGCTCAGGACCTGCTGCCGCCGTAAGCAGGCGTCCTGCTCAGCACCCTGGGTCTGCGGGGCTGAGACAGACCATTCCTGTCGTGGCCAAAAACCCATCCACCCTCCTGAGCCCAGCCTGATGACTTCCTGCAGTGGCCGGTTCACACACTCAGCCCCCACACACCCTCTGTGGACCAAGTGGAGGGAGGGAGAAGATGGGAGGGGGGAACAGCATCTTTCGTCTGCTGGAGACGGGGCTCTCCTGGCTTCTCTTTCCATCCATGCATGCTTGAGTGTGCCCAGAAAAGCCCCTCCCTGGGCGCCTGCCTTCTCCTCCCTGCCTCTCCTAGAGGGGAGACAGGTAGCTGGAAGGCTGGAAAAACATCCCAAACCTTCCAGGAACAAACATGGGGGCTTGGTCCTCAAGGGAGGGACAGAGCCTCTTGAAGCTTGGGAACAAGTAGCTGCGTTGGAGGGGGGAGGGGGAGGGAGGGGAAGGAAGGAGCGGAAACCTGAGCCCAAGTGTATCCAGTTCACATGCTTCCCTCAAACCCTCCTGTCAAGTTGAGACAAACTGTTCTTTCAGAAATCCAACCAGGGAGCTGTTAATAAAAGCGCCGGGGCTTCCCCGGTGGCGCAGTGGTTGAGAGTCCGCCTGCCGATGCAGGGGACGCGGGTTCGTGCCCCGGTCCGGGAAGATCCCACATGCCGCGGAGCGGCTGGGCCCGTGAGCCATGGCCGCTGAGCCTGCGCGTCCGGAGCCTGTGCTCCGCAACGGGAGAGGCCACAGCAGTGAGAGGCCCGCGTACCGCAAAAATAAATAAATAAATAAAAACAAAAGCGCCTACTGAAAATGGGGAGGGAGCCCACGCTAAATAATTGAAGGTCTTCGAGAGCTGGGGTGGGCAGACGTGATGTTCTATGCTGTGTGGAAGGAAGGTTAATAAACACTCGCGACACAGGGCAGCGGCTGAGGCCTTGCAGTGCGTGGGGCCGCTTCCCAGAAAGACACGTGTGCTCCGGCTCGTGTCCAAGGCCGGAAGCATCTTGCAGGCTTGGTTTCTCTCGGCTCTCCTCCTCGGTCTGCCAGCCCCAGAAGACGTGTGAGAGGGGCCCAAGGACACAGGGAGACATCCAAGACCCTCTAAATCAGAAGGCTGGGCAGTGTCCCTCCCAAATCCCCTCACTCAGCCACAGAAAGGGTGGAACCCAGCCTCTCTTTGCTTTTCCTTAAAGGGGAGGAGAGGAAGGGGAGGAGAGGGTCCCAAGCCCCTGGCCTCCTTCCGGGTATCTGATCCCCAAGATGGAACCATTGAGATGGAGCCTTGTAGGCAGGATTGCCTCATCTTCTGTGGCCCCATCTTCCCTCACAATGATGTTCAGCCACGAGACCCACAGACAGCCGTAAGAGTGAATGGCACCATGGTCCACGTCCCAGGGGAGCTTGGGCACAGAGATGCGTGCACCCAGCATGCCCTCTGGTAGCTGGGGGAGCCAGTGCTGGAGGCGAAGGAAGCCCTGCAGTGAACCAAGTTCGTCCCAGGTGTGCTGCTTTCCACCTGGGGTCTGTACTCAAGCCAACACAGTCTGTACACTGGCCTCATCTCGCCTCAGCCCAGAGCTGCCAGCCCTTGGCAGCCAGAGCCCAGGACATCTCTGGATGCTGCCGGCTGCTTTGATCTCCTCAGCAAGTGCCTGGCTGCAGCGGTTTACCACCTAAATACCGCATCCGGACTCTAACAGAGAAACAAGCGCTTGGGTGACACCCAAATGCAGCATCAACACAGACGTGCTGACTTTTCCATCTGCCCCTCTGTCTCAAGAGCCCCTCTGTGTGAGCGAAACCACAGGCAAAAAAGTAGGTCACCCTGCTCTGGGTGGAACAGGGCAGGTGTTTACCAGATGCTCAGCTACCTGCTTTTTGCGGGGGCGGGGGGGATGCTGTAGGCGTGTGTTGAATAAGGGAGGGGGCAATCCTTTGCCTAACTCCCAACAAAGTGCAGCTGGGTAAATGGGAATATACTTGCGTCTAAGCCAGTAGTTCTCAATGCTGTCTGCGTGTAAGAATCTCTGGAGGAACTTTATTTTAGAAAAAACAAACAAAACAACAACAAAACAGAAACAAACCTTGGTCTTAAGTCCCACCCAAGACCAAGTAATTTAGAATCTTTGGGGGAAAGGCTGAGGCATCAGTAATATTAAAATCTCCCCCAGGCGTCTAAGAATGTACAGTCATGGGTGAGCAGCCCCTGGTCCAGGCAGAGGGAGGGCTGCTCTTCCCTTGGTGATCCCAGCGAGGGGAGAAAGCACTGGGAGGGAGGGTGTGGCTGTATATGGAACATTCTTGCATTTTTCTACTTCCTCTGCCTCAGACAGGAAGTTCCCTCCACCTGGACCGCCTCTTTCCTCTCCATTTACCTGCACTTAACTGACTCTTCAAAACCCGATTTCATTTCCTCTCCCTCTAGTACCTGCAGCACGTGGTGTGTACGTGCTCGCCAGGAAGCTCACGTCGTTGTCTGTCCTGCTTTCTGCTGCTGTCTCGTTGCCCCTGCTGGACCCTGAGCTCCCAGTGCAAGTCTCTGTCCCAGAGACCAATGACTCTTGAAGGGTCATTTCCCAACTCCATCACGGTCACCTGGGCAGTTGTTAGAAATGAAAATTTTCAGGCTCTCCTCCAGACCTACTAGATTAGAAACCCCAGGGTGGGACCAGCAATCCACATTTTAACATGTCCTCTGGGTGATGCAGAATCACTGCTCTGGGCTCTAGACCCTGGCTACTCAAAGTGTGGTCCCTGGACCAGTAGCCCCAGCCTCACCTGGGAAGTGGTTAGAAAGGCAGAATAGAATCTCCGGCCCCATCCCAGATGCACTGAATGTGATTCTGCATTGATGCGCAGGGGATGTGCACGCACAGTCAACCGTGAGAGCTGCTGAAGAAGGCTGCGTCCGGGAATGCCTCGCTTGGCTCATCAAAAAGCAACACCGTTCCCTTGTCACGAGGACCTTATTCCTCAACCCTGTTCGGAAGATCTCAGCCTCTAGCACAGGCTGCGTGTGCTGGGGGCCCATAGGGAGGATCTAGAGAGGTTATCAAAACCACAAATGGCCTAGCCTCTAGCCCTGAGAAAGACAGAGTTGACAAGATGTGGCTCCAGGGTTGCTGTACCTGGTCCTTGCATCCTGGACCCACTCCCTGAATGAGAGCGAGCCCCCGGACACCGTTCACGTGGTCGGCTCGCTTTCAAGGCACCACCTCTGTGGAATGATGGTCTGATTGCCCCAAGGTTGTCATCGAAGCCAAGCCAAGCTTCCTGCTTGCTCGTCCTCTCCCCTGCAACCTTGCCCCTTTTGATGTTCCCCAGCCACGCTCCCCTTAATTGCACCCAAGGGGAATGGCATCGGACCTTAGTTCCAGGAGTGAGACTCAGCCACACTGGGCAGAGACAGGAAAAGAAGAGAAGAGGTGTCGTGGGAGCGTCCCAGACTCCCAGCCCACTGCTCATTCAATTCCTTCCCACAAATCCTAGGCACCCACTGTGTGCATGCCAGGCGCATTCCTCCTGCTCATTGGTCACCTTAGAAGTCGTTAAAAATTTATCCAGTATGTGATTAATATTGAAATGCCAGCTTCCCCTGACAGGTTATATATAGCTGCTTTGAGTCCAATTTTGAGGTTTTGATTTAAAAAAAAAAAAAAGTAAGTAATTGTGCATTCATCTGTGATTGAATCAGAGATACCTTATCCCTCCTCTCCCGAAACCCACCGTCAAAGGCCATTACTACTTTCCTTGCTCAGAGAATACTGTGTATGGAGCTTTAATGTCCCCCGGGGAAGTAAGACCATTATAGGAAAAAAAAAAAGACGGATTTCCATCTCTGTTCCAATACACACACCTAATTAAGATTTTATAAACACTCACCCAACAGGAAAACACACACACACACACACACACACACACACACACACACACACATTCACGGGCACCTAAATTAGCAAGGCAAATAGCGTCTAAATGAAGTGGCTTCCTTGCCTGTTTCTGTCCAGCTTTAATTAGGTGTCTGTCGCAGGGAGGGGGTCACACAGTAGAATTGTCTCATTTCGAGTCTTTAGGTTTGGGCTGTCGGGTTGCTGGATCCCCCTGCTTGTCCCTTTTCCTGGGAATCACAACTTGGTCTCCTCTGAGCTTCCCTCCTCACAGCCCTCAGCCTCATGGGCTCTGGGAGGACAAGAAGGACCTTGTCTCCCAAGTGGCCCCATTTCAGGGGCCTCGCTGTGGCACTAGCTCCCCAGGGGCAGCGATGCTGTGGAAATGACCTTGGTGGAGTCACACCTGTGAGATTGCCTGGTGGGAGGGGCTCAGGATGCCAGCTCGGGGGACACGAAGCACAGGCTCTGTCGTTTCCCCAAATGCCAGCAGGGCAGCCTCCCTGCACCCCAAGGTGCAGGTGACCTGCTGATTTCTGCTCTCCCATCCCTACTGGCATGCTGTCCGGACTGGAAGAAAATCCAGGAGATAATTAGCTTTCTCCCTTTCTTGCCCCTAAGGCTATTTGGAAAAGTACATTTTTTTTCACACGTGTCAAAAATGAATTCTGTTTATGTTTTTGAGGAGCAACGGGAGGGAGGGCTTGAGGAAAGTCTCTCTCGCTCCTTTGGGCAGAGTTGAGGGTGCGTGGGGTGCAGGGCAGGGAAAACTCGCTCCTCTGAAGCCAGATTGAATGCAGGGAGAAGGGAGGGCCTGGGAGGAGCCAGTCCACCCAGACTCTGCACGTGGCCTCTGGGGAAGCCTGCTCCTTGGAGCGGCTCTTTGTTTCCTGCAACAGAGCAAGAGCTGCACCCACCAGGTGAAGCTGCATCAAAACTTTCCAAGAGACGGCCTCCCTGGTGGCGCAGTGGTTGAGAGCCCACCTGCCGATGCAGGGGACACGGGTTCGTGCCCCGGTCCGGGAAGATCCAACATGCCGCGGAGCGGCTGGGCCCATGAGCCATGGCCACTGAGCCTGCACGTCCGGAACCTGTGCTCCGCAACGGGAGAGGCCACAGCAGTGAGAGGCCCGCGTACCGCAAAAAAAAAAACAAAAAAAAAACAAACTTTCCAAGAGAGACTCCGGGGGCAGGGCCAGGGGCCCCAGCTTCAAAGGAGACCAAAGGTGGTGACTTCTGAGTGTGCTCGCCTTCGTGGCTGTCACTCTTAATTGGACCCAGCACTCAGCAGTACTTATTGGTATGAACCATCCCTCCCATCTTCAGGCAGGGACCCAGACAGGGAGGCCAATGAGGGTGCGTGTAAAGGTGTGGGGATAATGATCTCATTGCAAAGATGATCAAAGTGAGGCCCAGGGAGATTGTGAGACAAAGCCAAGATCTCCAAGCTCCCAGCTCAAAGAGAACTCACTCATTCAGAGCTTCCTCCACCACGGAGGTATGGGGATTCAGCTCATCTCTCTGCCCAGCAAAGGCAGAAAGAGTGGAAATCTATGCAGAAAGAGCAGAAGCACTGTGGAACTGACATGAAGAAAAGACTGCTGGTAGGGATTTATTTTAACTCAATGTTAATGTCTCAAGTTCAAGTCTCTTGATACGAGAAAGGAGAGTAGCACGGCCTGCCTTTAGGGTATCTACAGTCCGCAAGGAGCATGATTAAACCTGAGTAATGATGGCCAGAGACCCAGGTAAGAAGCCAGGTAAGGCTCTAAGAAAACGTGGGCCCATGATGCCCAGGCTGGATGCCTGAAGCCTTGCAGTCTAGCCTCCCGCCAGCCGCCCGCACTTCCTGCTGGAAGAAAGGCCACCCGCTTGTGCACCCCACTGTCCTCCGGGGCCCCTGCTCTGCCACCCCCCCCCATCCCCGGGTACAGCTGCAGCAACTGGCAAAGCAGCCAGGCCCTCGTGAATTAGCTGAAGTGACACTCGCTTTGTATACACATGTTTACAATCAGGGCCAGATGGTGAGGGATTGGCTCCATTTCAACGTCACTCCAGGGTGCCCGGCTAAGCGGGCTCTGCACGTGGCAAAAAGATAATGTGGGGAGAGGGCAACCCCTTCCTTCCCGAGACTCCGGCCCTGAATCTTCTCTCCATCTGATGAGCCCTCACTTAAAAGCAGCCTTAGTTTGCCACTGTCAGAAGTTTTTTTTTTATCAAATCTCCTGAAATTCTACAGACAGAAGAACCATAGCCCACTCAGATATCCTCCAGAGTTTCTTTCCCCTTTTTCTATTTTTATTTTTTGAAAAAAGAAATAAATAAAGCATACTTGATGGAAAGGAGCTTGCGAACGATCACCAATGACAGTGTTTATGTTGCCAAATTATTTGTACTGGCAAGAAAAAAGGGCAGACTGAACGCGGATCAAACACAGTGATTGTTTACCAAACTAGAGAGACGTTCCTAAGTGACATGATAGGAAAAGGGGAGGAGGAGGAGGATATTGGCAACATGCCAGGGAGTGATTCAGACACGTCTGTGTGTTTCCATCTGCTTCTCCCCAAAAAAGACAGTAAAAGAAATGCATCAGGGACAGCTGTACTCTGAGGCCAGAAGGAAGGTCAGGACAGCAGGCCTTCATGGACACCTGAGCCAGAGCTTCCAAAATGTGGTGCCTTCCAGAAAGGTGGTGGTGATTATGTGAGGACGACCAGTCCTTCCCCCTCTGTTCTTAACCTGAAAAATCCCCTCCCAACAAAACCCAGGAAAACCAGGTACAACACCAAAAAAAAGAAAGAAAAACTAGAGATAGACTTTTATAATCTCCAACGGTGGGAATCATAAGGTCTGAGTAAAAAGCAACAAAAGTTTTTGGAAAGAACATTCCAGAATTCCTCCATCAGAATGAGGGCATCTCACTCAAATTGTCCCTCTGGGAGGTTGTGCTTTTATTCCAGGGATGTAGCCATCATTCAAAACATCTTATTTTGAAATTCACTTTTTCAAACAGACTTTAGAGTTAGTTCATGAGATATATTTCATAGTCTAATAGCCATTACTTTAGCTGTGTGTGTGTATATGTGTGTGTATGTGTGTGTGTGTGTGTGTGTGTGTGTGGTGTGAAGGTAAGGGTGGTTGCTGGTGGCAGAATTCTAAATTCATTTGCACTAGAGAAGGTTCCAAATGGTGATTCACTGACCCTCCCCACCTAAACAATCTGGCCCAATGACGCAGCTGTGCTACCTTTGAAAACGTTTGAAGGAATCTGCCTGGACTTCTTGTTCAAGGTCCTTCCAAAAGGGAGCTCTGGAAATGATTTCCACTAGAGCAGCCCATCTGAGCATTGCAGAGTGATAACTATGACAGAGGAAAGAGATTACATTCTCTTGAAAGTGTGCGCACACACACACATACAGAGTCAGGACGCACATTCAGAGACTGTCCCCCAGGCATCCCCTCCCATTGAATTGGCCATTTATCCAGCCTTACACAGAAGCACAGGCCCAATCTGGTGTTTGGGTCTGTTTTGGTCACCGACAAATCCCCAGAAGCTGGAACACTGCCAGCACATAGCAGAGGTGCAATGAATAGTTATTAAATGTGGATCAAAGACATAATATTAGATGAGGTTTGAAACAGGGAAAGGTAAGTGTGGTAGCTAGCCTCTAGCATGACCCCAATGACCCTTCCTCCTGGTTCACATCTGTGTGTCTTCTCCTCCCAGATTGTGCCAGGGTTGGTCTCTATGACCAAGAGAATATGGCAGAAGCGATGGTGTGTCATTTCTGAGATGAGGTTACCAAAGACACTGAGGACTGTGGGAAACCAGCTGCCATGTCACCAGCATCCTTATGGAGAGGCCCACATAGAGAGGTGCTGAGCCCTCCTGCATGCAGCCAGCAAGGAACCGAAGCTTCCAACAACCATCTGAACAAGCCGTTTTGAACATGGAACCTCAGACAATCTTCAGCTGACTGAAGCCCAGCCCACACCTCAAGATAACACAGCAACTTGGGGTGATTTGTTACACAACTTTTGATAACTAACACAGTGAGAGGATGAGGAAAAGCACGGGCTAGATATGCACATTTGCACTCACCCACCAGGCTGTATTTTACCCCAAACCCTGATCCTTTTTTTCAAAATCTGTTGGGAAAAAAGGAAACAGTGATGGAGCTGGTAATACCTATTTTGTAATAGGGGTTACAAATGATGCGTGTTTTGGGAACCCTTTCCACCCATCTCCAGCCCTCCTCAGATATTTCCCCTTCGGATCAGGACAGGTGGCTCCATTTCTTTTATAACTTTTCTTTTGTCTTTTTTGTCATTTGACTTTCCAAGGTACTTCTCGGTCCCAGCTACTACAATTGCACCTGGCCTGTACTGGATACTCAATAAATATTTGTTGAATGAATGAATGAATGAACAGCCTAGGCCCCCATTTGTGCTACTTACCACGGGGCTGACCAGGGTGCCTGGCCAAGCTCTCTTCACTGGCTCTCTCCCCTGGAATCAGGGCCCGGGCAGTGTGGAAGGCAGAGAAAAGGAAGGGATGGACCCACTCATTACTGTCGCTCTGGCTAATGAGCTGGGATGGAGATGTAAAACAAGAGAACTGTGGATTGAGAGAAAGACTGGAGACTTTTCCAGCCACTATTATTTAGTAGGAGACACGGTGGCAGATTGAGAATGAGCTGGTTTTCATTACTGGATAATGAACCCAAATGATGGAAGAAAGGGATGGCTGGTTGGGAAAAGGAGCAGAGAAGCTTTCCCACCCTGCTTTGTCAGGCAAGAGCCAGGGACAATCTGGGTACCAGAAGACAGGTGCACCTGGCTGGGATGAGAAGCATCCAGACGGCCTTCTCTCTCCTTGGTTCCAGAGAGAATGAATATACATCCTCACCTTGAACATGGAATTCAACATTTGGGCAGAGCCAGCTTCCTCCTCTGGCCGCAGCCATCAGCTGGGCCCCTGCAGATAGCTTCCTGAGGTCTTGGGAATCCTTGCTGACCACAGACCCCAGAGTCCCTGCTGCCCACGGTGGAAGGAACATGACCTCTCTAAGCATCAGGACATTGGGAAGAGTGTTCAGGGCTTTTGGCCTCTACTTTTTAGAGTTTCCAGATTATACAAATAAAAACAAGGATACCCAGTACAATTTGGATTTCAAATAAATGGCAAATAATTCGGTGTACGTATAGCCCAACTATTGCATGGGCTATACTTATTCTAAAATTTATCATTGTTTATCTGGAATTCAAATTTAACTCAGCATCCTATATTTCCTCTGGCAATCTTATGACAATCCTTCTCTTCCACCTCCCCTTTCCATGGTCTCCTGTTCCCAGCAACTACGGGGAGTGGTTTGAGATGCTGCAGTTCATGTCTGGGCCAACCTTTGGAGAGATGCGAAGATGAGTGGTGTGTTTTAGTAAGAACGGCAGTTACTAACAGGCCCACTTACTATTGCTGTGTGACAAACCACTCCAACACTTAATGGCTGAAATCAACCATTTTATTATGCTCAGAGACTCTGTGGGCACTTAGACACGGCACGGCAGGAATGACCGGTCTCTGCTCCACGATCGGGGGTTTCAGTGAGGAAGGTGCAATGGCTGGAGGGTCGTCGTCACCTGTCTGGTGGATGAGGCCGGCTATGGGCTGGGACCTCAGCTGGGCTCTGCAGGGGCACGTGCTCATAGCCTCTTCATGTGACATGAGCTTCCCCACATCCTGGTACTTGAAATCCTTACCTGGTAGCTCAGGGAGCCAAAGGTGAGTGTCCCAAAAGACCCTAGCAGAAGTTGTCTGGCCTCTTCTGACCTACTGTTACTTGGCGGGGAACAGTCACACGTCGGCCCAGATTTAAGGGAAGGAGGACAGACCCATCCTCTTGGTGGCTGTAGTGTCAAAGGATCTGCGGGTGTGTTTTAAACTCTGACAGGTGGAGGGGAGATCTCAGTGGAAGGAGTGAGGGGATCTCACGGCGAGATGGTGGATGTGGGAAGGTTCTGATGGTGATGGAGGAGCTCCAAGGAGAAGCCTCCCCAGAGGAGGGATGCTCCCCTGGGGAGGGATGCTCCGAGAGGTCGGGGACCTCCGGGAATCATGAGAACTGGGCGTCAGGAGGAGCATATGCAGGCTGGGCTGAAGTCCAGGGGGATGGCAGGGATTGGGTTCCAGAAGAAACAATTACAAAGTAGGGGAGGAGCAGCAGAGAGGGGTGGGAGGCATCCGAAAGCACCCCCAAAACACTCGTGGGCCAGGGAAGGTTTACACTGTACTTCATCAAAACCATCTGCCGCTGACATTGCGTTTGACTGACACCATCTGTATTGATCTTGCTTCCAGCCCCGCAGGTTCCGTCTCCACTCCCACCCATCTGCACACACCGAGGCCCCGCGTCCCCCGTCTCCACTTGAGAACAGAACATCTGCCTGCGGCCAAACGACCTCCTCCCAGCTTGTCTACGATGGGTTTTGGCTGCCAGCACGGGGCCAGGGACCCATTCTGCAAACCTGGGAACAGCCTCCCTTGGAGGCTGGGAGATGCAGGCACTGACTTACAGAGAGGAGAGAGTTTGATGCCAACAAAGGGGAGGGGATCTGGAGGCTCTGGGGGTGCTGGGGGTGGGAGGCTGGGCAGCCTGAGACCCCACACAGTGAACTGCACACCCCCCATTCCTCCCCGCTCCCCCCACACTGCCAAGAGGAGCCAGGAGTGACCTTAACCTTGGGGCTTTTTGCCTGGGCCATCTGGATACGCCCAGCAGCCCCCCTCCCAGCGCACCTGCCCCTAGAAAGCCACAGCGGCCTGACTGCTGTTTGCGGTGGTGCGAGCTGGCACCACACGGAGACCATGCCTTTTGAAGCCGAAGTTAATTGGATTTGACAGCATCCTCTCTTGCCTGCTCCGTCCTTATTGAATGACAGAGGAGAGAAGAGAGCAGCTGATGTCGTACAGAGAAGGAAGAGGTTAGGACACGGCCCCTTTGTGGAAAGCAGTCAGTGCTCAGCCTTCCTCCAACACGCCTCACCGTGTAGGAGCTCAAACAGTGCCCAGAACTTGGGGAGAGTGCCAAAAGGTTAGCTGCCTGTATTACTATTCCTATCAGTACCGGCTTCGAGGAGAGCTGTAATCTCAGCCCACACCTACACAACACCATGCGTGTGCATGCATATGTGTGTATGTGCACATCCCATGCATTCACACCTGGCTAACCTACGGTCTGGGATGACCTGTGACGGCCCACAGGACCCAGGAGTGCCGTGCCCCGATCTGCTGTCTGGATGGAGAATTGCCTCTCGGGGCCCAGAGCTCCAGCAGCTGAGTCACCCTGAGCTTCAGGTGCCCCGTCTGTCCCACCCGATCTGTGATTAGAGGGTTGGAGGAGCATTACAGAGTTATTCCCTCTCCTTGCTTCCTAGGCCCATAATTTAAAGAAAACGTGTGGCTATTCAAGATTATGTCGGTGAAATTGACTGGCATGATAGATGGAATTTCGGGCTGGGTACTTCTCTTCCCTGTGGTGTGAGACAAGTCCACGTCTCTGCCGTGGCCTCAGGGGGGGCAAGGTGACTTCCCCCCACCTTGACTTCAGGTTTGCCCATTGAACTGGCTTTGGCCAGTGGGGCAGATGCAAAGGCTCGCCACCCCAAGGAAAGAACATACCCTGGTGTCCTGCTGGTCTGGGGACGATGGAAACTCATGGAGCAGACCTGATTCCAGCCCCAGCCCAGAGTCAGGCTCAGCTGGGCGCCCTCTGACCCACAGAGAGTAAAATGAGCTGACTGGTGTACCCCACTGAGACTGTGTGGTTGTTTCTGTACAACTCTACCACGGCCATGAATAACCCATACAGCACACCTCACCCTGTCTACAGAAATCCATTCTAGAGGTTTTGAAAATTAAATGAGAAAAAAATCAAAGCGTAAATAAATTTTTTAAAGACTCAAATGCAATGGAAAGTTAGGAAGAAGCAAGACCCATGGATTGAATTACAGAACTAGTAACAATCTCTGTGTCATAGAGCCTTATAACCATGCTGAAAATGTAACGTAATGTCTCCTCAAAGCTCAACTTAATTTTTTGTTATAAATACAATTTATTTCTTTGGCCTCACTATGCGGCATGTGGGATCTCACTTCCCCAACCAGGGATCGAAGGCAGAAGGGTGGGAGAATACTTTAGACAGCCATCAGGATGTCAAGGGGGAAAAACAGCTTCTAGGGTCAAGAAGAGAGAGAGCAGATCCCCAAGGAGAGAAGGGGAGGAAGAAGGCTTCGTGCAAGGTTAAGACACAAGCAGTGTGCTTTGCAGTCGTAGCCCAGAACTACAGCAAGGATATGGCTTGTGCAGCTGAAGCTGTTTAACACGGAACCATTTTCCCCACAAACCCGTGTATTTTTGGGGAAAGAACCTGCTATTTCTTTTGCCTCAGAGACTTGCCCACAGATGCCTGGCTGTCATATTAATGGGAGCTTTCATGGCCAGCACGCTGAGCCTTTACACGTCAAACTGGTGTCTAGGAAAGATGCTTTCATGTCCGGGGTCCCACAGGTGCCCTAAGGAGACCACCACAGGAGAAAACCCCTGCGCTGGAACTCTGGGACAGGAGGGGGCAGCCTACAGTGTCCTGAACCGGGGAGAGAGGGAAACAGACATCGTCATTAGAAAAGAAATCAAATTGTGATATCAAAGGTCGTCATCACTCAAGGAAAATTGGGATTAAAAAAATGATACAAATGAACTTTTATACAAAACAGAAAGAGATCCACAGACATAGAAAGCAAACTTATGGTTACCAAAGGGGAAAGGGAGGGGGGAGGGATAAATTAGGAGATTAAGATTAACAGATGCACACTACTGTATATAAAATAGGGCTTCCCTGGTGGCACAGTGGTTAAGAATCCACCTGCCAGTGCAGGGGACACGGGTTCAATCCCTGGTCCAGGAAGATCCCACATGCTGCAGAGCAACTAAGCCCATGTGCCACAACTACTGAGCCTGCGTTCTAGAGCCCGCGAGCCACAACTATTGGGCCCACGTGCCACAACTACTGAAGCCCGCCTGCCTAGAGTCTGTGCTCCGCAACAAGAGAAGCCACCGCAATGAGAAGCCCGTGCACTGCAAGGAAGAGTAGCCCCCACTCACCGCAACTAGAGAAAGCCCGCGCGCAGCAACGAAGACCCGATGCAGCCAAAATAAATAAATAAATAAAATCTACGTTTAAAAATAAAAAAGATTACCAACAAGGACCTACTGTATAGCACAGGGAACTATACTCAATATTTTGTAATAACCTATAAGGGAAAAGATTCTGAAAAAAATAGATATATATGTATGTATAACTGAATCACTTTGCTGTACACCTGAAACTAACACAACATTGTAAATAAACTATACTTCAATAAAAATAAATTTTCTCAAAAGGCTACAGAGTGAATCAATTTTTAAAAAGGGGAAGAAATAAATGTTAGTGACATAGTTAAAAAGAAATGACAAATTATGAAAATATGTTTTAGCTTACATTTAACCAGAGTAGGCTGTGAATGCAACTCTTTTTTAATTCTTCCAATGAACAAAAAATAAATCAAATGTTGAGTTAGTGGGCATAATTTTTCTGACAAGATTGTCTGATAGTGTGATACATTCTTGATTTCACGTTTGACTTTCACAGCACAATCATAAAGAGGACATTTTTGCAAAAAAATATTTGAAGGCATCATCAATTTTCCCAGTGGCCTGTCTTAATCCTCCAAAATTCAAATCTCTCTCTTTTGAAGTGCCTGTCATTTCATCAGCCTCGTAGGTTTTCTCTTCTGTAATTGTTAACTAGCTGAATTCTGCTTTATTCTCACTTGCCAGTAGCCTTCCATGGGATTCAAATAATTCTCCATAATCACTTTGATCAACCTCAGGAAATGTTGCATCTCTGGAAAATTTTGAAATGGTTTTGCATGATACTCAAGAATGTTTACAACATATGGCTAACAGGAACAGACCAACCCACAAATCTAATGATGAAGGATGAAAAATACGCTAGTGTTAAGCGTGAGGGGTATGGGAGTAGGGGCAGAATTTGTAAGAGGACAGCACAGGAGTGGCCGTTTTGGGGTTTTGGCAAATTTGGTTTTCCTATGCAAAGTCCCTATAACTTCAGGGACTTCAATCCTGAGAATGTGGAAAGCCTTTGTATATGATCCAGGGACATTATCTATAATATGTAAAGAGCTCATACAAAGCAATGAGAAAAAAAATGGGCAGAAACAAAGACCTATTACGAAAAACAAGAAAGAAACACAGGAGGCTAACAACCGTAGGAAAAAATATTCCACTCCACTGTAAACAAAGAAACGCATGACAAATCAATATTTCCCCATCAAATGAACATTTTTTAAATTATAATTCTCGATGCCGCTAAGTTTATAAAGAGCCGGACCCTCCTTATACACTGCTGGTGGACTGTAAATTGGTACACGCTTTCCAGAGAGCAAATGCAAAGCTATATCGAGGCTTAAAGTCATTTCAGCAGCACCATATTTTTTATAAAGTCCCATGTTGCCTGTTCATATCCTCACATCATTCTTAAAATGAACAAAGACTAAATCAAATGTTGATTTTAAGGGCGTAATTTTTTCTGGGGGAAAAATCGTCTAGTGGCACAAAACAATATCCTTCACTTTGAGCGAAGTTAATTGCTTTTTCAGCTCTCTCTAAAGTTTGATCTCTCACTTGGAGGCCACTTTGCACAGGAAATAAAGACTTTCCCTCGGCATCCCCGTAGGAAAGGCCAGGGAGCCAGGCAGAGCTGCATCAAAGCCTCATCACTGAATAAGAGGCAGCTCCTGCCCCACCTAAGGGACGCCTAGCTCACCTGCCTCTGTTTCCTTCCTCAGCAAAGTCCAACTACTGTTAAGTTCAGGCCTGTGTGTGCATCCCAGGTAGCGAGAAGCTGGGATGTTAAGCTCTTGACAGCCCGGACTCCACCCATATGCCAACAGTGGTTATTTCTGGGTAACGGGGGTTAGGGAGCTTTTCAACTTTCTTCTTCAAACTTTCTGTGGGTGCAGAAATTTCTACAGTGAGAACCTTCACATTTACAATCATAAAAGGAGATTATTTTTTTAAAGGGAGAGAGGGGAATCTCATGAACAAAGCACAGAAATAGAACTGAGAGGAGGGATGAAGAGAAAATGTCAAGACAGTTCCGAGGCTAGAAGCTTCAACAGCAGGTGGGTTGGGTGGATCAGACGGTGAGGGTCCAAATTTATCTGCACTGAAAGAGCGTTTATCTCTGTACGCAGTGAGGAGCCGGGCATCGTGAGAAGAAGGCAATGCTTGGGGGTGGGGGCAGTGGGGAAATGGAGAAAGCATTGAGCAGCTGAATCAACCCTCACCTGAAGTACACCCTACCTCTGGATTTTTCAGACAAATATGCCAATTAATTCCCTTTATTTTTTTAAGCCACTTTGAGTCAGGTTTTCCATTTCTGGCGACAGAAAGTATTCCAACTGGTAGAATTTCCAAAGGAATATGGCTCAGAGTAAGATGTTGAGGTGGACCTGCCACTCCTGTCCCAGTTAAAAATGGACAAGTCACTTATAATTCGCTGAGTCTTAGTCATCCCTACAGATGGAACAGGATGCTTCCGTTCTCTCTCACCAGCATAAGAATAAACATTTTTAAGATATAATGAGACTCTTTGATGAGCAGAAGATTTGAATTTTTCAAGTCCCGCTTGCAGGCACAAGAGCAGTTGGTCCAGCTTCAGGGACTGAATTACTTCTGAGGGTCAGATCTGTGGGGAAGCGTGCAAGAGATATGAAGGGTCAGCTGCGTGCATAGGAATCACGGAGGGATGCAGATTCTGATTGAACATGTCTGCGGTGGAACCCAAGACTCTGCACTGCCAATAAGCACCCAGGGGCTGCAGAGACAGCCAGGAGCTGAAGTCAGATCACGGAACACAACACCTCTTACGGCTCCCTTCACAGGACGCTGAACACCACGTTTAAGAACTTAAGCTCTGGAGTCAGACCTTCCCTCCCCACCCCCTTACCAGCTGTGCGACCTTGGCACATCACTTACCCTCTCCAAACCTTGGGTTCTTCACATGTAAAAGTGGGGTAACAACAGTACCTAACTGCTGGGACTGTTATGAGAAGACAAAACACGTAAAGAACTTAGCATAGTGCCTGGCACATAGTAGGTGCTCAATAAATGACAGCCATTTTTCTTATTCTAACCCAGCAGGAAACCCATGTGGTCTGAGCTTTGAGAAATGTCCCAAGTGGACACCACTCTGCTGTCTGAGAATGAATGAAAGGCAATTAGATGTAAACTGTCAATAATACGTCATTTAATGTACAGCCCTCTGTCTCAAAAAACTTATATAGGGCTTCCCTGGTGGTGCAGTGGTTAACAGTCCGCCTGCCGATGCAGCGGACACGGGCTCGTGCCCCAGTCCGGGAAGATCCCACATGCCGCGGAGCGGCTGAGCCCGTGAGCCATGGCCGCTGGGCCTGCGCGTCCGGAACCTGGGCTCCGCAACGGGAGAGGCCACAACAGTGAGAGGTCGGCAACTTTAACTCTCTATTCCCACACTCCTCGAGCTCCAGGCTCCCCCCCCCAACCCGTTTAACAATGTATGTGATCCATCCCTTTAAGGCCTCGAGCTTCCTTCTTTGTTTGGGTTGTTTTGCTCTGTTAGGGTGGGGACCCGGCTGTTCTTGTGTCTTGCCCATCCCTCAGATTCAGTACAACCTGGAGGACCAGAGAGCTGATGGAGTGGGTTAGTTGGGTCCCCTTAGGTTGAACACTGACAAAACTCAACCCAAGTTGACACAGTTAAAAGAAGAGAATTTTTAGGCTGACATAACTCAAACGTCTGGGGGGGAGCGTCAGTGGGACTGGTGCTGTGCACACCTGGACTCGGGACTCAGCGCCTCTTCCTCCTGGCTCTGCCTCCCCTGGACTGGCATCATTTTACGGTTCCCTAAGGAACTCCAGCTCACAAGCCCCAATCCCAAATTCAGAGTGAAAGCCTACTGTTCCGAGAGCTGGACTCAAAAGCCCAGAATTCAGGCTCCTTGGCTCTGATTGGTCTATCTTGGGTCATGTGTTCATCCCTGACCCAATCCCAGCAGCCAGGGGCTGGAAGCTGCTGATTGGCTTAGCTTAGGTCATGTGCTCCACCCCAGACAGAAGGGTAGGACCAGCTTCTGCAGAATGAGAGCGTCTGAGATGGGGGTAGGGGGTGGATGCCCCTATGAGAATCAGGATGCTCTTGTCATAAAAAGGAGAATGATGCTGGCCGGTAAAAACCCCACATGCAGGTAATGCTCTATCCTGGGAAGTCTTTCCTCCTTGGCGGGGGTAGAGGCGGGGGAGGAAACCCCTACAACCAGCCTGCAAGGGGGTTATGTCAAAAGCGGAGATGCCCTGGCCATGCTCTTAAGCATGGAATCCCTGACAGCCAGTATAAGGACAGATTTCCATATCGCAGCGTGTTGGTGTAGGTTACGTAAATCTCAGCACATATCAGTACGTTCCACATGTCACTCCCCTGCTCAAAAACCTGCCATGGGGCTTCCCTGGTGGCGCAGTGGTTGAGAGTCCGCCTGCCGGTGCAGGGGACACGGGTGCGTGCCCCGGTCCGGTAAGATCCCACATGTCCGGGAAGATCCCACATGCCGCGGAGCGGCTGGGCCCGTGAGCCATGGCCGCTGAGCCTGCGCGTCCGGAGCCTGGGCTCCGCAACGGGAGAGGCCACAACAGTGAGAGGCCCGCGTACCGCAAAAAAAAAAAAACAAACTTGCCATGGCTCCCCTTGGCCATCAAAACCAAATTCCTCAGCCTGAACTCAGAGTCCCCTGACCTCACCCCATGTGGATCCTTGACATACGCCCTTCAGCTCCTCCTGCACTGTGTCATGTTTCTCCCTGCCACCCAGCACGACCCATTTCCTCTCTGCCCTTCTGTGCCACAGCCCCCAATCCTAGACGGCCCCTCCTTCTCTCCGCCTATCTGAGTCTTGGTGGAAAGAGCCCTGGAAGAGGAGACGATGAGGGTCTCCTGATTCTCACACTAGTTGTGCAGCCTTCCTCCAATCACTCAACCTCACAGGGCCTCCGTTACCTCCCTAGTTCAGCCTTCTGCCCTGGTCACATGAAAAAGAGAGGCTGTGATGAGGCACGTTCCCCCAGGAAGATCTTCCTTTCCTCTGAATGTACAAAACCGTAACCTACCTCCCCCTCTCTCCGCCTCCTCCCCTGCCATTGGCTCTCTTGAGAGATGCTCTGCATATATGAGGGACCCATCTCCTCTTGTGCATCAAGCCCAAGCCCCACACCCTAGAGGTGTCCCTAATACCTCAGTGCCCTTGTCCTGCACTCCTCCTGTCCTGAGCTCCACGCTGAAACAAGACAAGAAACAAAATGAGGAGCAGGGACCAACAACCCACCAGAGTGGCACCAAGCTCACTCTAAACTGAAGACATAGATACAGCAGATGCAGCCTGAAGCCGTTCCTGAGCTTCCTTTATCTGACTAAAGCAGAGCTCCCTGAGAATTCAGCTGCTGTAACCTGCTCTGAGAGCATCTCCAGACAGGGAGGCTACTGACCTTTAACACGGTGACATCCCAAGACAATTGGGTAAATGAGCTGTCTCGGTTGTCTTGGGCCACCGTGACAAAATACCAGAGACTGAGGGGCTTAGAGAACAGAAGTAATTTTCTCACAGTTCTGAAGGCCGGAAGTCCAAGATCAAGGTGCCAGTCTGGTCAGGTTCTGGTGAGGGATCCCTTCCTGGCTTTCAGGTGACCACCTTCCTGATGTGTCTCCACATTGCAGAGAAAGAGCAAACGCCCCAGTGTCTCTCCTTGTAAGGGCACTAATCCCATCATGGGGCCCCCACCCTCATGACATCATCTAACCCTAATGACCTCCCAAAGGCCCTATGTCCAAATATAATACCATCACACTGGGGGCCAAGGCTTCAATATATGAATATGGATGGGGAGGAGGCATGAACATTCAGTCCAGAACAAAAGCCTTGTCAGAACCTTCCATACTTTCCCATTGAAGCCCTAAGCACCTCCCCCTGCCCCCATTAAACTGGTGTATAAACCCTTGCCCTTGGCTGTTTGGAGAGCTACTCCTTTCAGAGAGCTCCCGCAAACTGTGTCTTTTCTCCTGTTAATCTGTCTATTGTCCATTAATTTGCAGGCCCCTGATCACTCAGACCTAAGCTGGTAGAGGAAACATTTTCCTCCCAACAGAGTCAAGCACTGTACGTTTGCAAACACATAGTGTTTGTCCTTTCCTTAGTAAGGTTTTTGAGAGGACAGGGAATATGCCTCATCCATCTCTGTGTCCACAAATAGCACGCCCCACCCCTATCTTCCTCTGAACATACAAAACCTTAACCAACCTCTGCTCCTTTTCCCACCCTGTCCACTACCATGGCTCTTATGCCTGGACCTGTGTTTGCTTTTGCCCAAGCCCTGTCTCCCCCATCAGAGTAGGCTTATTGTCAGAGACCTTCCAGTTCCTCACAGGGTACCGGGTGCCCTCGTGGAGGCTGGTGTCAAATGAAAACAAGTTCAAACCCAGTAAGGAGAGGCTTTATTCAAAAGGATTATTATTGCAGGGAAAGGAAGGTACTGTTGCAGTAAAGGCAGGGGGCCATTGCAACAGAGAGGATGCTTTGACCGGAAGATCTGTAAGCATCTCCAGAGTTCAGCAAAAAGAGTTTTCTTTTATGGAGAGGAGAAAACAAGGCTGGAAGAGCCAGGTGTGGGGAGGTGGGATGAAAAAAATGCCATGATGGAACCGGAGATCAGAGGGTGTTTTACCCTGAGGCCAGTCTGTTCTCAGGAGGGGCTGTGAGCCAGTGAGGGTGAGGGCAGGCCAAAGTTCAGGAGCTGGAGAAAGGAGAGAAGCTTAACCACAGTTTGACAAAGAAGCATTTCATTCCAATGGATCAGTTAGGACAAGCAGTTCAGCTAGTCATTTACGGGGCAAAGAATGAGAATTTGGAGGGTCTGTGTCTGGCCTTTTCACAGGTCCATGAGTCTTATTTAAGTCGTATAGGGAAGGCTGGTTCTTTTCAGTGAGCTGTTTTCCAGAACAGAAGGGTGAGGGAATTCCTTGAATTTTTGTTGTTTTCCAGGGACACAGAGCCTGGACACACACACACACACACACACACACACACACACACACACGGGGGTATACACATGCACACATACACGTGCATAGATAGACAATAGACCACCAGGAAATCTTGTTTTTATTATTTATTTTTGTTTGTTTGTTTTGCTGTGCGCGGGCCTCTCACTGTTGTGGCCTCTCCCGTTGCGGAGCACAGGCTCCGGACGCGCAGGCTCAGCGGCCATGGCTCACGGGCTCAGCCACTCCGCGGCATGTGGGATCTTCCCGGACCGGGGCACGAACCCGTGTCCCCTGCATCGGCAGGCGGACTCTCAACCACTGCGCCACCAGGGAAGCCCGGAAGTCTTGTTTTTAAAGGCTTCCTGAAGTTGCACCTTTTCTTTTTATCTGGAGACACAAGTTTGACCTTCCCAACCAGGGCATATTGGCCCCTTGTTTGGGGATGTTACCCTCTTAATGGGCCTCACAGTTTTGCAAAGCTAGCATCCACTTCCAGTGTGAGAATGAGTTTGAGATGGAGAACAAATGCCCTGCATATCAATGAAAACATCCTCTGAAATTATGATTGCTTTAAAGTACAAATAAGATTTCCTCTCCCAAGGGCACTTCAGAGGACGCGGGGCTCTGAGCTCTAAGGAGGAGTGGGGAGGCATGAAACCAGGCCAGGGCTGGGGCTTGAGGAGGGGACCTCATGGACCCCGGGAGTAAGCAGATCACCTGTGTTTGCTCCAAGTCATTGTCATTCCCTCTGCCTGCCCCAGGCCGTCAGGAAGGAAGTCTAGTCTATGGGTAACTAAGGGGGGTTCACCCAGTGGTGCACCACCCAGCGGTGTGCTGCTAAATGTTTAACAACTGGCTCTCTGGAAAGGTTGTGGGGAGGTGGAAGCCTTAGTTGGTAGAGTTTGCTGATTTCCACGGTGTAAGTACTCCCGCCACAGTCAACTTAAATCTACCAAGCTCACAAAATTCCTGCAATGTAACAAGCAGTACCCGCATACAGGTGTATTTGTGTTGCATGTCGGGCAAGCTGCAGGGCAGGTCGTGGGCAGCAGCCTAGGGAAGTCGGTTCCAAGATGACCAAAGGCACAGAGCAGTGGTCAGGCTTGATGACCGGCTGAGATGTCCCTACTTGGAAATGTAGAAGAGTTTCTCAGGAGGTCCCAGCATCCTTGGAGTGGGGGACCTGGAACACATGGCGCTTCCTGCCATCACGTGGGGGTGGGGACTCTTGGGTTATCGGGGAATCGAGGGGGCCAAACGCTGGACCCCGAGCGGTTTACAACAGCTGGTGGGAATTGCCTTATGTGACCCTGACCCTTAGGTCTCCCCAGTCCCAGCTCACTGCCTGAATCATGGGCGGTGTGCTGAGTACGTGCTTGTGCAGGATCAGCTTGCCCAGAACAGGCATCCTCCAGTAGCTCCGTGTGTCTCAGAACCTGGAGGTGAACTCCAGGTTCACGTGCGTGTCAACCACGTAGTAAACACTTTCAACCAAGGCCAGAAACTGCCACCACTTGGGTCACTTCCCCCCACCAAGTCCAAGTCCATTAACTGGGCAAGGTAGGAACGGATGGAGCGGTTGAGAGGCCTGGGAGCTCTGAGACATTGGTTTAATGAAAGAATCTTGCCTCCTTCCAGGGTTATGAGGTAGAAGAAGTTTGCAATCTCCATCTCAAGGACGCAGGAAATGGTGCTGGGCTTTATTTTCTTTAAGTCAGGTTCATTCTAACTCCAAGACCGACCCCCGGTGGGGGCGCACGAAACTCAGTCTCGTTCAAGGTTGGGGCTCCCTCCCTGTCTCTCTCTGCCCAGGGTCTCAGGAAGGCACCAGCGATCCTTGCAAAGTTAAAACATTTGGGGCGTCTCTGGTCTACCCTGGTCCCTTGAAGTCCGGCAGCCCCCAAGCATCTGTGCTAGGTAGGTCCAGGCTGGGGCTCTGCTGAGGCAGGGATCCCTGGTGCCCGGCCCCCCACTTTCCACCATCCCCACCCCCAGGGCACCTCAAGAAAGCAAAACCCAAGGAACCTCTACCTCCTCCTTCTTGTTCTTGGAGAATGTCCCTCCTTTTGCTGCTTCTACATCTCTCCCTGCAAAGCCTCAGCCGTCTCTCTTCCACTCTGGGCCTCCCAGCACCATCTTCTTGGTGAGCCAAGGCTTTCCCGGGAACCAGGAGGAGACAGGGTGGTCTTCACAGCTTCTGCTTTCGGCCCTGCAAGTGCCGCAAGTCAAGCACGCAGAAAGACTTACCCCGCAAGTGTCCTGTACCCATAAGCTCACCGATTCCTCACAGCCACTGTGCCCATGGGAGCATCCCCACCTGACAGCGAGAAAACTGACGCACAGAGCACTTGTCCGCGTCTGCACACTCCACAAGCCTCAGAGGAGAGAAAGCCCCATGTGTCAAATGCTCTTTCGTCTTACAACTTTGTTACGGGATCCGGAGGAGGGGAACATATCAGCCCCTACCCATGAGGAATTAGCCCAGATGCACTTACCAGACTACACACGAGCCGACAGGAGGGAGCAGACGGAACCCTGAATGAATACACGTGGAGGGCGGGAAAGCAATGGGAAAGGACTGAATTGTGGGGAACAGCCCGGGAGGCTGGTGGACAGAGGTGGGCTGGGTGAAAATGTATTCTGGTGCCATTTGAAGTGCCACTTACAGTTTCCAAAGTGCTTTCATGTAATTCATCCTGATTCAAACAGCTGCACGAAGTGGACAGCTACCATGCTGAGGACACTGGGTTGGTGGGGGTAAGGGCTTGGCACACAGATCAGAAGGGCGGGCGCTCGGACCACACCCGCCATCCTAGCGGAGGGGCGTGCGGGGGGCAGACCAGAAATCACAGGCCCCCTGTGTGAGGGGTATAATTTGGAACCTACACAGCACGTGCAGTGCCCGGGAGAGTTGGCAAAAACAAGCTTTGCTCTCTGCCCACTGGGGCAGCACGCCTCGCACTGGGATATGCAGCAGAAGGCCCCGGGGATGTTGTTAAAATGCAGGTGCTGATTCAGCAGGTACGGGGTGGGGATTGAGGGTCTGCATTTCTCATAAGCAATCACGTGATGCTGTGGCTCCTGATCTGTGACCATGCGTCGAGTAGAAGGAGGCTGTTCCCATCTTGAGAAGGTTAAACTGCCAGGACGAGCAGACCGGGGCAGCTCCGACTTTTCAGAGCCCCCTCCTGGGCTCTCAGAAGGGGACTGTAGATACCTGAGGCCCATCTGGCCTCTGATGGGGACTCAAACCCCACCCCACCCCCAAGTAGGACGTCCGCACGCGATCGGCCCTCGCCATACTTGGCACTGCAATTGCTGGCACCAGAGCAGCTTAGGGTACCAGAGGGACCGAGGAAAGTAATATCCTCACAGCCCGGGGGGGTGTAAGTAATGAAAGTCGGATCCATGAGTAATTACTTTTTAATTAATTAGGAATGATGAATAGCGAAGACCCAGGCGACTCTGGGTGTAGTGGTGTTAACTGTAATAGCCTTGTTCCTTTCCCTGCTGAAATTGATTTGCTGGGGGAGGGGGCAGAGGGGAGGGAACACCCTGGGTCTGGGGGACAGAGGAGGGCCAGGCAAGGAGGGAGGGGCAGCCTTCTCGCAGGGCCGATGCCCCAGAAATTCTCTCCACTCCACCGAAGGTTCTCCTCCCTGTGGAAGGGACCTGGAGAGAAAAGGGCTGCACTTCTCACTTCCAAATGCTGTAAGACTTACCTAATTAATCTTCATACTCTTCCGGGGGGAGAGACCCCTGTGATTCTCCCTCTCCACTCTGCGGGAGCAGAGCTGCTGCCCAGGGGGGACTGCTCAGTCCCAGGACGGCTCAGCAGCAGGGGAGACCCTTCCCGAAGGCAGCCCCCGGGTCCGGGGAACAGTCAGCAGGCGAGGAGGAGTGAGGCCAGGTCAGGTCCCTGCCCGGGAGGGCAGAGGGGTCCAGCTGGGTCACGCCATCCTACACACGTTTTTCTCACCTGGTGCCAGGAGCATAGTAGATCCCCGGGGCCCCTGCACCACGTGTCCAGAAAACAAGACCATTCCGGATCTTCACCACCACCACCCCCTACCCTCCATCTGCCCCGCCCTCTACTTCTGTTAGGAATCCCATCATTCAAAGATGTGAAAGGCAGACCTCTAAGCATCTGGCTAATAGTCTGAAAAGTGGGCAGCAAGGGATTGTCACAGCATGAACACGGGTTGGCATCTACAATTGGTCCCCTCCCCTCCACTGCACACAACCTCGTCCCCAGGTCCCTCTCTCAGCCTCGGAGGGTAGTGAGGGGGTGGGCTGCCCATCCCTGTAGTTCCACCAGGGTGAGCAGCTGGGGAGGGAGGGAGGGAGGAAGTGGGGAGGGTAAGAGGTAAAGATTTTCTTAAGTGTTTGAAGAAGGCCCAGGGCTAGGGTGAGGCAAGTGAGGTATGGGCCTCCAGCACGAAATTTAAGGGGGCACTCAAAAAACTCAGTCTGTCTCCCGGGCCTGTCTCCCTGAGAAATGAGATTGCTGAAGGCCTCGCCACCAGACACATGAAGCATCCTTGCACCTGTAGGATGCTGAAAGATGAGTGATCTCAGGAATTCTCTGGTGGTCCAGTGGCTAGGACTCAGCGCTTCCACAGCTTCAATCCCTGGTCCAGGAATTAAGATCCCACAAGCTGTGTGGCGCAGTCAGAAAAAAAAAAAAAAAAAAAAGGAGTAATCTCACAGGCATGGGTGGTAACTAAGTTTTAAGCAACTTTGAGGTAGGAAAGAAAAGCAGATGGGACAAGACAGAAATCAGGAAAAGGAAAGGAAAGAAAGGGAACGTTTCTTTAAGTACCTGCTCTGCGGAGCCATGTTCTTTGCACACCTCGGAGGAGAGCATTTGTGTCCTCGTTTACAGGTGCTGACACAAGCAGAATCAGTTTCCCCACCTGTGTAGAATGGGCCAGATCTGAAGATCCACAATGAACAAAACAGACAAATGTCAAATCAAGACCAAATCCCGCCCTACCCTCAACCTCACTCTCCCGTCCCTGACCCCAGCCCTACTGGATCCTGTCTTTATTTGAAATCTGGGTAATTTTTTCATCATGAATAGTTTGTGCTTGTTTTGATTGTTCTAAATATCGTGTGAAAATATTGTCCATGATTACCGAGTTTTGACCTCCTCCCTTAAATCCAGCGCCCAAGGGCACTCACTGCCTCACCTCTCTCTCCTTAGCCCTTGGCCCTACTTGGAAGCCGTATGGGTTAGTGAACAAACACCACTGATTTTGGAACCAGACACAAAACCAAGCTTAGCTTTGCCAGGACTCCTAGCCAAGCTTCAATTTCCTCCTCGATAAAAATGGGTAACCAGTGGGGCTTCCCTGGTGGCGCAGTGGTTGAGAGTCTGCCTGCCGATGCAAGGGACACGGGTTCGTGCCCCGGTCCGGGAAGATCCCACATGCCGCGGAGCAGCTGGGCCCGTGAGCCATGGCCGCTGAGCCTGCGGGTCCGGAGCCTGTGCTCCGCAACGGGAGAGGCCACAACAGTGAGAGGCCCGCGTACCGCAAAAAAAAAAAAAAAAAGTTCCTTCTGGGCCTTTCTTTGGCAAGTTAAGAAATGAACTGCAGATTCAGGGTGAGAAGGGAAAATTGATAATTGCAGTGATGTCGAATCAATTTGTGTTAATTGGAGCCAATTAAAGTTTGCTCTTTGTAAGTTACCCCAGGTCAGGCTATCTTAGAGAAGTTGATTTCTGGCCAGATGGTAAGAAATGCCCATATCTTCCCTCACAAGAGGTGGAGGGAGACAGAGAAGTTTCACAGGTGTCCCGAAATGACGAATAGATGGACAAAGGGCTAGGGAGGACAGGACAGATGGAAATGGATGAGCAGGATTGTCTGACAACCCAGCCCCCGTGAGGGGCATGAGAACACGGGGCAAGGAAGACCTAGGTTGGCCTAGGCTGGCTACTCTACGTGTGGTCCATGGACCAGCAGGGGCTTCGCCTGGCAGCTTGTTAGAAATGCACCCCGCTTCCAACCTGCTGGGTCAGAGTCCCTGGGGGGATCTGTATATACCATACAGTTTGACGGTGCTGGGCTAGACAACCCTGAGCTCCAGCCACCCTGGCTCTGTCTGCCCAGGCACCACATAGAGGTTCCTTATACAGTGTTCCCTGCATCGCCCCATCCATTTCCGAGGCCATTCGCTGAGAAAGGCTCTATAATCTCTGATCCAGCTCCACTCCCCACACATCAGTTCTCTACCTGCTGGGGCTCCAGGAGCTGTTCTCAGGTGTCTGCTTGGCTTCAGCCAATGGGAGGCCCGGCTGGAGATGAGAGACAGGAAGAGAGATAAGCAGGGGTGTTTCTTCCCACCACCCCCGCCCCCCCCCCCACCCCGCTCTCTGCCTGCAGGGCTGCAGCTTCACGATAACTCTGTTCCTCTTCTTACGGCCACACCTGTCAGGCACCCTTTCCCAAAGTGACATCTTTTGCTGGTATCTATTACAGATGCCCCTGCCTCTTGCCCCTTCAGACCTACCTGCAGGTAGTGATGGCTTCCTGGCTTCTCCCCGGATAGCTCTGTATTCTTTGTTGTTTCTCTTAGCCCTATTGTTTTCATTGCTTTTTATTATTATTTAGGTATGGTAAGGCCAACAGATCAGGAGACGACTGCCATCGGCAAGAGAGTTTCTTATACTCACAGATCCTGAGAGAGGCACACGGCGCGCCGCAGGAGGGCCACGTGGAGAAGCACCAGGGTGAGTCACAAGGCAGAGGGAGGAGGAAGAAATGTGGGCAAGAATGGCTAGTTTGAAGGATGTTGGTGGGCTCTGGGGCCATCCTGAGTTGCCTGGTACCTGGCGCCTGTTCCTGGAGTGATTAGAGCAGGTGTATAGTGGTCTGGAGGGGGAGGATGGGAGAGCCCAGTAAAAGAGGTCGTTGGGGGCGTGGGCCCCAAACAACATACATTTATTTCTCACCGTTCTGGAGGCTGGAACTCTGAGACCACCACCTGTCATCCTGGTCAGGTTCCGGCTTGCATTTAAAAATTATATCCCCAGGGAGGAGAACTCGCCCCCCAGGAGAGGGGGTGACGTAGGAGGCCAAGGCCAGGTGACCCAGGCCTATTATCCAGCCGAGAATGTGATGCGTTCAGCCTGTGCCTGCAGGGCAGATGTCGAAGCATCTAGTTCACAGAAGCCAGAAACATGGCTCACCCACCTGTACCTCTACCTGTAAAACAGTCCTTCCTTAGACTGTCTTCAGTGATCCCTGTGAATGTACCAGCTGCTTCCTGCAGGGCCCTGACCAAATCAAAAAGCAGCCTATGCTCATTTTCTTTGACTCTGTTCTCTCCAAACCATGAGGACACCTGGATTCTCTTGACCTGGACCCTTCAGTCATTAACTAAACTTGTAACGGAACGAGAGTCTCTTTAGAACACCCTTTAGACGTGTGTGCATATCTCCCGGTCATTCTCACAGGTGATTATTCCCTGCTTCCAGTACACACACAGAGGAACTGGGGGCTTAAGTAGCATTTTGCACGGGAAAGCAGGAGTCAGGGCTTCTTACCAGCAAATGGCAAGAGGTATGTTGTGGGTCTAGACCTGGTCCCCTCCCATCCGCCGAGAAAGCGGGGTCATCGCTCCTGCCCTGTGTCATGCCCACCGTTCCCCTCCCTGAGTTTGATGGTTCAGACCAGGAGCTAGGAATGTGCTGAGCCGGCTGCCTGGAGCTTGCATGCTAATGATGATCAGATTTAACACTTTTTACTGATCTGCACGTCTTCTGCAGCAGATGAAATAATGGTAGAGGAAGCCTGGTGGAAGGAAGAAAACCAGAAATGTCTTTTCCTTTCAGCATTAAACCACTATATCTATAGAGCTTGCCACAATTAATTAGCACTCTGTCTTATTAGCACCCTTATCCACTCATTCCCGGCCCCCCCACCCCGCACAAAGCAAACGCGATGCAGCATCCGGCAGTCCCGCTGCCTTGGTGGCTGACGCTGTAGCTAAAGGAGCCCCAGGCCTGGGCAGAACCAGGGAGGGGGGAGGGGGGCACCTGGGGGGACGGGTGTGTTGCCTGGAGATAGCTGCACCTCCAACAGACAGGAGACTGAATCTCCTGGGCCCTGAGCCAGTGGGCGTCACCCAGGGAATCTTGCCCAGGCAAAGAAATGCCAACTGCCAACAAGTGGCCGGGGAGAAAGGGCAGCGTGTTTGCATCTGCAGAAGCACATGCGCTCCAAGACGCGCTGTCGAGACCAGCTTCGTGGACGTGTGATCGGTGCAGTCACATGGGGCTCCATGCTTGGAAGGGCCCTTCTCAAAATTCTTAATACGTTTATCTTTGAACTTGCCATTTGTAAGTGAAGTCTGATGGAACAAATGAGCAAAAGGAGCATGCGTGGTATGGGCTGGGGTGGGGGGGGCGGTGTGGAGGCTTCTCTGCTTCTACAGCTCCCTGGGGGTGATTCTCAGCCGCCCACTCTCCCATCCCCTCCCATCCCTGGTGGGAGCCTGGGTGGCAGCGGGCCAGGGCCCGGTGTGTGCACCCCATGCTCTGAACTGTGGGGTCGGGCCCTGAGCATCTGTCAGCACCTGCATTCACCCTGCAAGTGTTCCCACACCGAGGGAGTGCAACATTATAGAGCAAAGAAGACCGTCCTGATGGGAAGGAATAAGCTTCTCCTCTGCTTTTAGTGCAAGGAGCTCTGCGTTTTTATTTTGATTTTGAACCAGGCTCTACAAATTATGTAGCTGGCCTCGCCTGCTGCTTCTGGGGCAGGATTGAGGGTGTTTCAGAGGGCTCCCCCAAGTCTGGGCGGCTGAAACTACTACATTTGATCCTTTGATGGACACATTGAGACCCTGCCGTGTGCAAGGCTCTGGGTGGTCCCATCGGGGGTGAAAGATGGAAGTCACAGATCCCTCAAAAAACTACAATCCTGGGCTCAGTCACCCTTTCTGTGCAACTGACCACCCATCCCCGGAAATCCAAAACTACTTGTAAATTGCAAAATACAGATGTAAATAGATCCTCGTGCCAATGTTTAAAACCCTGAGCCCTGGCTGGAATTTCCTTAGCTGGAGAGGTGGGCAGAGAATGACAGAGTGGAGGCCGTTTAGGAGAAGTTCAAACTTAGTAGGATTAGCCAGTTTAACTTTAATAGTTAAACTATGTAGCTCTGTGAGACTGCCCTGTAGTGGTTAAATATGGAATTAGTCAGAGCAGCTTCAATTCCTTTTTTCTTTTTTTTCTTTTAAGCTGGTTCAATTCCTGATTCTGCTACGTACTACGTAACTTTTATAAGTCCATTAAAGTCTCAGAGCCTCACTTTTCTCACCTGTAAAATGGGTGCCCTTGACTCAAACCAAAAAAGTTGTGGATTAAACAATATCGGATGCCTAGCATATAATAGATGTTCGCTGGCTGTTTTAGTCAATTCATGCTGCTGTGACAAAGTGCCGTAGACTGGGTGGCTTACAAACAACATACATTTATTTCTCACCGTTCTGGAGGCTGGAACCCTGAGACCACCGCCTGTCATCCTGGTCAGGTTCCGGTGAGGGCTGTCTTCCAGGTTGTGGGTGGCTGATTTCTCGCTGTGTCTGCGCGTGGTGGAAAGAGGGCAACAGAGCTATCTTGGGTCTGTTTTACAAGGACACTCATCCTATTACAGACAGAGACCAGTCTGAGC